>NW_026114835.1:0-41263 GCF_025201925.1 Gopherus flavomarginatus | reverse complement strand
GGGGCCCAACCCCTGAGCGCCCGAAACATAGCTCCAGGGGCCTAACCCCTGGGGTCCCCAACACCAGCTCCAAGGGCCCAACGCCTGAGAGCCCGAACAATACCTCCAGGGGCCTAACCCCTGGGAGACCCAACACCAGCTCCAGGGGCCCAACCTCTGAGCGCCCCGAACCATAGCTCCAGGGGCCTAACCACTGGGGGCCCCCACCCCAGCTCCAAGGGCCCAACCCCTGCGCGCCCGAACTATAGCTCCAGGGGCCCAACCCCTGAGCGCCCCGAACCATAGCTCCAGGGACCTAACCCCTCGGACCCCAACACCAGCTCCAGGGGCTCAACCCCTGGGGGACCCAACACCAGCTCCAGGGGCAAAACCCCTGAGCGCCCGATCCATAGCTCCAGGGGCCTAACCCCCGGAGGCCCCAACCCCAGCTCCAGTGGCCCAACCCCGGGGGCCACAACACGAGCTCCAGGGTTGCAACCCCTGAGCGCCCGAACCATAGCTTCAGGGGCCAAATCCCTGGGAGCCCAACACCAGCTCCAAGGACCCAACCCCTGAGCGCTCCGAACCATAGGTCCATGCAGGAAATGCTCTGTGCATTACCCTGCGTGACCACTAGGTGTCACTGTTGCTCCATCCGGGGAAATGCTCTGTGTATTACCCTGTGTGGCTACATGGTGTCACTGTTGCTCTATGCGTGAAATGCTCTGGGCATTACGGTGATGGAGTGGGGACTGTCTGTGTGGGGGATGGGAGAGCAGGGGGTGACTTTAGCTCAGGGGCCCCAACACCAGCTCCAGGGCCCCAACCCCTGAGCGCCCGAACCATAGCTCCAGGGGCCTAACCCTCGGGGGCCCCAACCCCAGCTCCAGGGGCCTAACACTTGGGGGCCCCCACCCCAGCTCCAGGGGCCCAACCCCTGAGCGCGCGAACCATAGCTCCAGGGGCCTAACCCCTGGGGCGCCAACACCAGCATCAGGGGTCCAGCCCTGGGGGCCTTAATACAAGCTCCAGGGGCCCAACCCCTGAGCGCCCGAACCATAGCTCAAGGGGCCTAATCCCTGGGGCCCCAACATCAGCTCCAGGGGCCCAAACCCTGGGGGCCCCAACACCAGCTCCAGGGTCCCAACCCCTGAGCGCCCGAACCATAGCTCCAGGGGCCTTATCCCTGGGGGCCCAACACCAGCTCCAAGGACCCAACCCCTGAGCACCCAAACAATACCTCCAGGGGCCTAACCCCTGGGGCCCGAACACCAGCTCCAGGGGCCCAAATCCTGAGCGCCCGAACCATAACTCCAGGGGCCTAACCCCTGGGGGGGCCCACCCCAGCTCCAGGGGCCCATCCCCTGGGGCCCTAGACCCCAGCTCCACGGGCCCAACCCCTGAGCGCCCGTACCAGAGCTCCAGGGGCCTAACCCCTGGGGGCCCAAACCCGAGCTCCAGCGGCCCAACCCCTGGGGGCACCAACACCAGCTCCAGGGGCCCAACCCCGGAGAGCCCGAACCATAGCTCCAGGGGCCTAACCCCTGGGGCCCCAACACCAGCTCCAGGAGCCCAACCCCCTTGGGGCCCCAACACCAGCTCCAGGGGCCCCAACCCCTCAGCGCCCTAACCATAGCTCCAGGGACCCAACCCCTGGGGGCCCCAACACCAGCTCCAGGGGCCCAACCCCTGAGCGCCCGAACCATAGCTCAAGGGGCCTAATCCCTGGGGCCCAACATCAGCTCCAGGGGCCCAACCCCTGGGGGCCCCAACACCAGCTCCAGGGTCCCAACCCCTGAGCGCCCGAACCATAGCTCCAGGGGCCTTATCCCTGGGGGCCCAACACCAGCTCCAAGGACCCAACCCCTGAGCGCCCGAACCATAGCTCCAGGGGCCTAACCCCTGGGGGGCCCCAGCACCAGCTCCTCGGGCCCTACACCTGAGTGCCCGAACCATAGCTCCAGGGGCCTAACCACTGGGGGCCCCCACCCCAGCTCCAAGGGCCCAACCCCTGAGCGCCCGAACCATAGCGCCAGGGGCTCAACCCCTGGGAGCCCCAACACCAGCTCCAGGGGGCCAACCCCAGAGCTCCCGAACCATAGCTCCATGCAGGAAATGCTCTGTGTATTACCCTGCGTGACCAGAAGGTGGCTACATGGTGTCACTGTTGCTCTATGCGGGGAAATGCTCTGTGCATTACCGTATGTGGCCACACGGTGTCACTCTTGCTCCATGCAACAAATGCTCTGGGCATTACCCTGCATAGCCACACAGTGTTACTGTTGCTCCATGCGTGAAATGTCTGGGCATTACTGTGATGGAGTGGGGACTGTCTGTGTGGGGGGACGGGAGAGCAGGGGGTCACTTTAGGTCAGGGGCCCCAACACCAGCTCCAGGGGCCCAACCCCTGAGCGCCCGAACCGTAGCTCCAGGGGCCTAACCCCTGGGGGCCCCAACACCAGCTCCAGGGCCCTAACCCCTCGGGGTCCCAACAGCAGCTCCAGGGGCCCAACCCTTGAGAGCCCGAACCATATCTCCAGGCGCCTAACACCTGGGGGCCCGAACCATAGCTCCAGGGGCCCAACCCCTGAGCGCCCGAACCATAGCTCCAGGGGCCTAACCCCTCGGAACAAAACACCAGCTCCAGGGCCCTAACCCCTCGGGGTCCCAACAGCAGCTCCAGGGCCCCAACCCTTGAGAGCCCGAACCATATCTCCAGGCGCCTAACAACTGGGGGCCCGAACCCCATCTCCAGGGGCCCAACCCCTGGGGGCCCCAACACCAGCTCCAGGGGCCCAACCCCTGAGCGCCCGAACCATAGCTCCAAGGGCCTAACCCCCGGTGCCCCAACCCCAGCTTCAGGGGCCCAACCCCTGGGGGCCCGAACACCAGCTCCAGGGTTCCAACCCCTGAGCGCCCGAACCATAGCTCCAGGGGCCTAACCCCTGGGGGCTCCAACACCAGCTAAAAGGGCCCAACCCCTGAGCGCTCGAACAATACCTCCAGGGGCCTAACCCATGGGGGCACCAACACCAGCTCCAGGGGCCCAACCCCTCAGCTCCCGAACCATAGCTCCAGGGGTCTAACCCCCGGGGGTTCCAAAACCAGCTCCAGGGGTCCAACCCCTGAGCGCCCGAAACATAGCTGCAGGGGCCTAAACACTGGGGGCCCCAACCCCAGCTCCAACGGCACAACTCCTCAGCGTCGGAACCATAGCTCCAGGGGCCTAATCCCTGGGGCTCCAACACCAGCTCCAGGGGCCCAACCTCTGGAGGCCCCAACACCAGCTCCAGGGGCCCAACCCCTGAGCGCCCGAACTATAGCTAAAGGGGCGTAATCCCCGGGGGCCCACAACCCCAGGTCCAGGGGCCAAACCCGTGGAGCCCTCGACCCCAGCTCCAGGGGCCCAACCTCTGAGCGCCCCGAACCATAGTTCCAGGGGCCCAACCCCTGAGTGCCCGAACCATAGCTCCAGGGGCCTAACCCCTGGGGCCCCAACACCAGCTCCAGGGCTCCAACCCTGGGGGCCCTAACACCAGCTCCAGGGGCCCAACCCCTGAGCGCCCGAACCATAGCTCCAGGGGCCTAATCCCTGGGGGACCCAAAACCAGCTCCAAGGGCCCAACCCCTGAGCGCCCGAACCATACCTCTAGGGGCCTAACCCCTGGGGGCCCCAACCCCGGGTCCAGGGGCCCAACCCCTGGGGGACCCAACACCAGCTCCAGGGGCCCAACCCCTGAGCGCCCGATCCATAGCTCCAGGGGCCTAACCCCCGGAGGCCCCAACCCCAGCTCCAGGGGCCCAACCCCGGGGGCCACAACACGAGCTCCAGGGTTGCAACCCCTGAGCGCCCGATCCATAGCTCCAGGGGCCTAACCCCTGGGGGCCCCAACACCAGCTCCAGGGGCCCAACCCCTGAGCGCTCGAAACCATAGCTCCAGGGGCCTAACCCCTGGGGCCCCAAGACCAGCTCCAGGGGCCCAGCCCCTGGGGGCCCCAACACCAGTAAAGGGGCCCAACCCCTGAGTGCCCGAACAATACCTCCAGGAGCCTAACCCCTGTGGGCCCCAACAGCAGCTCCAGGGGTCCAACCCCTGAGTGTCCGAACCATAGCTGCAGGGGCCTAACCCCTGGGGGACCCCACCCCAGCTCCAACGGCCCAACCCATGGGCGCCCGGAACCATAGCTCCAGGGGCCTAACCCCTGGGGGCCCCAACCCCAGCCGCAGGAGCCCAACCCCTGGGGGCCCCCAACACCATCTCCAGGGGCCCAACCCCTGAGCGCCCCGGACCATAGCTCCAGGGGCCTAACCCCTGGGGCCCCAACACCAGCTCCAGGGGCCCAACCCCTGGGGGCCAAAACAACAGCTCCAGGGGCCAAACCCCTCAGCGCCCGAACCATAGCTTCAGTGGTCTAACCCCTGGGGGCTCTAACCCCAGCTCCAGGGGTCCAACTCCTGAGCACCCGAACCATAGCTGCAGGGACCTAACCCCTGGGGGCCCCCACCCCAGCTCCAACGGCCCAACCCCTGAGCACCGGAACCATAGCTCCAGGGGCCTAACCCCTGGGGGCCCCAACCCCAGCCCCAGGAGCCCAACCCCTGGGGGCCCCAACACCAGCTCCAGGGTCCCAACCCCTGAGCGCCCGAATCATCGCTCCAGGGGCCCAACCCCTGAGAGCCCGAACCATAGCTCCAGGGGCCTAACCCCTGGGGCCCCAACACCAGCTCCAGGGGTCCAACCCCTGGGGGCCCTAACACCAGCTCGAAGGGCCCAACCCCTGAGCGCCCGAACGATACCTCCAGGGGCCTAACCCCTGGGGGCCCCAACACCAGCTCCAGGGGCCCAATCCCTGAGCGCCCGAACCATAGCTCCAGGGGCCTAACGCCTGGGGGCCCCAACCACAGGTCCAGGGGACCAAACCCTGGGGGCCCCACCACCAGCTCCAGGGGCCCAACCCCTGAACGCCCCGAACCATAGCTCCAGGGGCCCAACCCCTGAGCGACGAACCATAGCTCCAGAGGTCTAACCCCTGGGGTCCCAACACCAGCTCCAGGGGCCCAACCCCTGGGGGCCCCAACACCAGCTCCAGGGGCCCAACCCCTGAGCGCCCGAAAGGTAGCTCCAGGGGCCTAACCCCTGGGGTCCCCAACACCAGCTCCAAGGGCCCAACGGCTGAGAGCCCGAACAATACCTCCAGGGGCCTAACCCCTGGGAGACCCAACAGCAGCTCCAGGGGCCCAACCTCTGAGCGCTCCGAACCATAGCTCCAGGGGCCTAACCACAGGGGGCCCCCACCCCAGCTCCAAGGACCAAACCACTGCGCGCCCGAACCATAGCTCCAGGGGCCCAACCCCTGAGTGCCCGAACAATACCTCCAGGAGCCTAACCCCTGTGGGCCCCAACAGCAGCTCCAGGGGTCCAACCCCTGAGTGTCCGAACCATAGCTGCAGGGGCCTAACCCCTGGGGGACCCCACCCCAGCTCCAACGGCCCAACCCATGGGCGCCGGAACCATAGCTCCAGGGGCCTAACCCCTGGGGGCCCCAACCCCAGCCGCAGGAGCCCAACCCCTGGGGGCCCCAACACCATCTCCAGGGGCCCAACCCCTGAGCGCCCGGACCATAGCTCCAGGGGCCTAACCCCTGGGGCCCCAACACCAGCTCCAGGGGCCCAACCCCTGGGGGCCAAAACAACAGCTCCAGGGGCCAAACCCCTCAGCGCCCGAACCATAGCTTCAGTGGTCTAACCCCTGGGGGCTCTAACCCCAGCTCCAGGGGTCCAACTCCTGAGCACCCGAACCATAGCTGCAGGGACCTAACCCCTGGGGGCCCCCACCCCAGCTCCAACGGCCCAACCCCTGAGCGCCGGAACCATAGCTCCAGGGGCCTAACCCCTGGGGGCCCCAACCCCAGCCCCAGGAGCCCAACCCCTGGGGGCCCCAACACCAGCTCCAGGGTCCCAACCCCTGAGCGCCCGAACCATAGCTCCAGGGGCCCAACCCCTGAGAGCCCGAACCATAGCTCCAGGGGCCTAACCCCTGGGGCCCCCAACACCAGCTCCAGGGGTCCAACCCCTGGGGGCCCTAACACCAGCTCGAAGGGCCCAACCCCTGAGCGCCCGAACGATACCTCCAGGGGCCTAACCCCTGGGGGCCCCAACACCAGCTCCAGGGGCCCAATCCCTGAGCGCCCGAACCATAGCTGCAGGGGCCTAACGCCTGGGGGCCCAAACCACAGCTCCAGGGGACCAAACCCTGGGGGCCCCACCACCAGCTCCAGGGGCCCAACCCCTGAACGCCCGAACCATAGCTCCAGGGGCCCAACCCCTGAGCGACGAACCATAGCTCCAGAGGTCTAACCCCTGGGGTCCCAACACCAGCTCCAGGGTCCCAACCCCTGGGGGCCCCAACACCAGCTCCAGGGGCCCAACCCCTGAGCGCCCGAAAGGTAGCTCCAGGGGCCTAACCCCTGGGGTCCCCAACACCAGCTCCAAGGGCCCAACGGCTGAGATCCCGAACAATACCTCCAGGGGCCTAACCCCTGGGAGACCCAACAGCAGCTCCAGGGGCCCAACCTCTGAGCGCCCGAACCATAGCTCCAGGGGCCTAACCACAGGGGGCCCCCACCCCAGCTCCAAGGACCAAACCACTGCGCGCCCGAACCATAGCTCCAGGGGCCCAACCCCTGAGCGCCCGAACCATAGCTCCAGGGGCCTAACCCCTCGGACCCCAACACCAGCTCCAGGGCCCTAACCCCTCGGGGCCCCAACAGCAGCTCCAGGGGCCCAACCCTTGAGAGCCCGAACCATATCTCCAGGCGCCTAACACCTGGGTTCCCGAACTCCAGCTCCACGGGCCCAACCCCGGGGGCCCCAACACCAGCTCCAGGGGCCCAACCCCTGAGCACCCGAACCATAGCTCCAGGGGCCTAACCCCTGGGGCCCCAACACCAGCTCCAGGGGTCCAACCCCTGGGGGCCCTAATACAAGCTCCAGGGGCACAACCCCTGAGCGCCCGAACCATAGCTCCAGGGGCCTAATCCCTGGGGGCCCCAAAACCAGCTCCAAGGGCCCAACCCCTGAGCGCCCAAACGATACCTCCAGGGGCCTAACCCCTGGGGGCCCCGACACCAGCTCCAGGGGCCCAACCCCTCAGCGCCCGAACCATAGCTCAAGGGGCCTAATCCCTGGGGCCCCAACACCAGCTCCAGGGGCCCAACCCGTGGGGGCCCCAACACCAGCTCCAGGGTCCCAACCCCTGAGCGCCTGAACCATAGCTCCAGGGGCCTAATCCCTGGGGGCCCAACACCAGTTCCAAGGACCCAACCCCTGAGCGCCCGAACAATACCTCCAGGGGCCTAACCCCTGGGGGCCCCAACACAAGCTACTCGGGCCCTACCCCTGAGTGCCCGAACCATAGCTCCAAAGGCCTAACCACTGGGGGCCCCCACCCCAGCTCCAAGGGCCCAACCCCTGAGCGCCCGAACCATAGCGCCAGGGGCCTAACCCCTGGGAGCCCCAACACCAGCTCCAGGGGCCCAACGCCTGAGCGCCCGAATAATACCTCCAGGGGCCTAACCCCTGGGGGACCCAACACCAGCTCCAGGGCCCCAACCCCTGAGCGCCCGAACCATAGCTCCAGGGGCCTAACCCCTGGGGGCCCCCACCCCAGCTCCAAGGGCCCAACCCCTGAGCGCCCGAACCATAGCTCCAGGGGCCTAACCCCCGGGGGCAGCAAATCCAGCTCCAGGGGCCCAAACCCTGGGGCCCTCGACCCCAACTCAAGGGGCCCGAACCCCTGAGCGCCTGAACCATAGCCCCAAGGGCCCAACCCCTGAGCGCCCGAACCATAGCTCCAGGGGCCTAACACCTGGGGGCCCCAACCCCAGCTCCAGGGGCCCAACCCCTGGGGGCCCCAATACCAGCTCCAGGGGCCCAACTCCTGAACGCCCGAACCATAGCTCCAGGGGCCTAACCCCCGTTGCCCCAACCCCAGCTCCAGAGGCCCAACCCCTGGGGGCCCCAACACCAGCTGCAGGGTTCCAACCCCTGAGCGCCCAAATCAGAGCTCCAGGGGCCTAACCCCTGGGGGCTCCAACACCAGCTCCAGGGGCCCAACGCCTGAGCGCTCGAACAATACCTAAAGGGGCCTAATTCCTGGGGGCCCCAAAAGCAGCTCCAAGAGCATAAGCCCTGAGCGCCCGAACGATACCTCCAGGAGCCTAACCTCTGGGGGCCCCAACACGAGTTCCAGGAGCCCAACCCCTGAGCGCCCGAACCATAACTCCAGGGGCCTAACCCCTGGGGGCCCCCACCCCAGCTCCAGGGGCCCAACCCATGGGGCCCTAGACCCAAGCTCCAGGGGCCCAACCCCTGAGCGCCCGTACCACAGCTCCACGGGCCTAACCTCTGCGGGCCCAAACCCCAGCTCCAGCGGCCCAACCCCTGGGGGCCCCAACACCAGCTCCAGGGGCCCAACCCCTGAGCACCCGAACCATAGCTCCAGGGGCCTAACCCCTGGGGCCCCAACAACAACTCCAGGAGCACAACCCCTGGGGGCCCCAACACCAGCTCCAGGGGCCCAACCCCTCAGCGCCCGAACAATAGCTCAAGGGGCCTAGTCCCTGGGGCCCCAACACCAGCTCCAGGGGCCCAACCACTGGGGGCCCCAACACCAGCTCCAGGGTCCCAACCCCTGAGCGCTCGAACCATAGCTCCAGGGGCCTAATCCCTGGGGGCCCAACACCAGCTCCAAGGACCCAACCCCTGAGCTCCCGAACAATACCTCCAGGGGCCTAACCCCTGGGGGCCCCAGCACCAGCTCCTCGGTGCCTACCCCTGAGTGCCCGAACCATAGCTCCAGGGGCCTAACCACTGGGGGCCCCCACCTCAGCTCCAAGGGCCCAACCCCTGAGCGCCCAAACCATAGCGCAAGGTGCCTAACCCCTGGGGCCCCAACACCAGCTCCAGCGGCCCAACCCCAGAGCGCCAGAACCATAGCTGAAGGGGCCTAAACCCTGGGGGCCCCCACCCCAGCTCCAGGGGCCCAACCCCTGGGGCCCTCGACTCCAGCTCCAGAGGCCCTACCCCTGAGTCCCCGAACCATAGCTCCAGGGGCCTAACCCCTGGGGCCCCAACACCAGCTCCAGGGGCCCAACCCCTGGGGGCCACAATACCAGCTCCAGGGGCCCAACCCCTGAGCGCCCGAACCATAGCTACAGGGTCCTTACCCCTGGAGCCCCAACACCAGCTCCAGGGGTCCAACCCCTGAGCGCCCGAGGCATAGCTCGAGGAGCCTAACCCCTCGGGGCCCCAACACCAGCTATAGGGGCCCAACCCCTGAGCGACCCGAACAATACATCCAGGGGCCTAACCCCTGTGGGCCCCAACACTAGCTCCAGGGGTCCAACCCATGAGCGCCCAAACCATAGCTCCAGGGGCCTAACCCATGGGGCCCCAAGACCAGCTCCAGGGGCCCAGCCCCTGGGTGCCCCAACACCAGTCCAGGGGCCCAACCCCTGAGCGCCCGAAGCATCGCTCGAGGGGCCTAAAACCTCGGGGCCCAAACACCAGGTCCAGGGGCCAAACCCTTGAGCGCCCGAACAATACCTCCAGGGGTCTAAACCCTGTGGGCCCCAACACCAGCTCCAGGGGTCCAACCCCTGAGCGCCCGAACCATAGCTGCAGGGGCCTAACCGCTGGGGGACCCCACCCCAGCTCCAACGGCCCAACCCCTGAGCGCCGGAACCATAGCTCCAGGGGCCTAACCCCTGGCGGCCCCAACCCCAGCCCCAGGAGCCCAACCCCTGGGTGCCCCAACACCAGCTCCAGGGGCCCAACCCCTGATCGCCCGAACCATAGCTCCAGGGGCATAACCCTTGGGGCCCCAACACCAGCTCCAGGGGCCCAACCCCTGGGGGCCCCAACAAAGGCTCCAGGGGCCCAACCTCGCAGCGCCCGAACCATAGCTCCAGGTGTCTAACCCCCGGGGGCTCCAACCCCAGCTCCAGGGGCCCAACCCCTGGGGGCCCCAACACCAGCTCCAAGGGCCCAACCCTTGAGCGCCCGAACCATAGCTCCAGGGGCCTAACCCCCGGGGGCCACAACCCCAGCTCCAGGGGCCCAACCCTTGGGGCCCTCGACCCCAGCTCCAGGGGCCCAACCCCTGAGCGCCCGAATTATAGCTCTAGGGGCCTAACCCCTGAGCTCCCGAACCATAGCTCCAGGGGTATAACCCCTGGGGGCTCCAGCCCCAGCTCCAGGGGTCCAACCCCTGAGTGCCCGAACCATAGCTGCACGGGCCTAACCCCTGGGGGCCCCCACCCCAGCTCCAACGGCCCAACCCCTGAGCGCCCGAACCATAGCTCCAGGGGCCTAAAGCCTGGGGGCCACAACGACAGCCCCAGGAGCCCAACCCCTGGGGGCCACAACACCAGCTCCAGGGGCCCAACCCCTGAGCGCCCGAACCATCGCTCCAGGGGCCCAACCCCTGAGCGCCTGAAGCATAGCTCCAGGGGCCTAATCCCTGGGGCCCCAACACCAGCTCCAGGGGCCCAACCCCTGGGGGCCCCAACACCAACTCCAGAGGCCCAACCCCTGACCGCCCGAACCATAGCTCCAGGGGTCTAACCCCTGGGGACCCCAACCCCAGGTCCAGGGGCCAAACCCCTGGAGCCCTCGACCCCAGCTCCAGGGGCCCAACCCCTGAGCGCCCGAACCATAGATCCAGGGGCCAAACCCCTGAGTCCCCGAACCATAGCTCCAGGGGCCTAACCCCTGGGGCCCCAATACCAGCTCCAGGGGCCCAACCCCTGGAGGCCCGAACACCAGCTTCAGGGGCCCAACCCCTGAGCGCCCGAACCATAGCTCCAGGGGCCTAATCCCTGGCGACCCCAAAACCAGCTCCAAGGGCCCAACCCCTGAGCGTCCGAACGATACCTCCAGGGGCCTAACCGCTGGGGGACCCAACACCAGCTCCAGGGGTCCAACCCCTGAGCGCCCGAACCATAGCTCCAGGGGCCTAAACCCTGGGGGCCCCCACCCCAGCTCCAGGGGCCCAACCCCTGGGGCCCTCGACCCCAGCTCCAGAGGCCCAAACCCTGAGCGCCCGAACAATACCTCCAGGGGCCTAATCCCTGTGGGCCCCAACACCAGCTCCTCGGGCCCTACCCCTGAGTGCCCGAACCATAGCTCCTGGGGCCTAACCACTGGGGGCCCCCACCCCAGCTCCAAGGGAGCAACCCCTGAGCGCCCGAACTATAGCGCCAGGGGCCTAAACCCTGTGGCCCCAACAGCAGCTCCACGGGCCCAACCCCTGGGAGCCCCAACAGCAGCTCCAGGGGCCGAACCCCTGAGCGCCCGAACCATAGCTCCAGAGGCCTAACCCCTGGGGGCCCCAAACCCAACTCCAGGGGCCCAACCCCAGACGGTCCCAACACCAGCTCCAGGGGTCCAACCCCTAAGCGCCCGAACCATAGCTCCAGGGGCTTAATCCCTGGGGCCCCAACACAAGCTCCAGGGGCCCAACCCCTGGGGGCCCCAACACCAGCTCCAGGGGCCCAACCCCTCAGCGCCCGAACCATAGCTCCACGGGTCTAACCCCCGGGGGCCCCAACTGCAGCTCCAGGGGCCCAACCCCTGGGGGCCCCAGCACCAGCTCCAAGGGCCTAACCTCTGAGCGCCCGAACCATAGCTCCAGGGGCCTAACCACCGGGGGCCCCAAACCCAGCTCCAGGGGCCCAACCCCTGGGGCTCTCGACCCCAGCTCCAGGGGCCCAACCTCTGAGCGCCCGAATTATAGCTCCAGGGGCCCAACCCCTGAGCGCCCGAACCATAGCTCCAGGGGTCTAACCCCCGGGGGTTCCAGCCCCAGCTCCAGGGGCCTAACCCCTGGGGGCCCCAACCCCAGCCCCAGGAGCCCAACCCCTGGGGGCCCCAACACCAGCTCCAGCGGCCCAACCCCTGAGTGCCCGAACCATAGCTCCAGGGCCCTAACCCCTGGGGACTTCAACACCAGCTCCAGGGGCCCAACCCCTGAGCGCTCGAACAATACCTCCAGGGGCCTAACCCCTGGAGCCCCAACACCAGCTCCAGGGGCCCAATCCCTCAGTGCCCGAACCATAGCTCCAGGGGTCTAACCCCCGGGGGTTCCAAAACCAGCTCCAGGGGTCCAACCCCTGAGCGCCCGAACCATAGCTGCAGGGGCCTAAACCCTGGGGGCCCCCACCCCAGCTCCAACGGCACAACTCCTGAGCGCCGGAACCATAGCTCCAGGGGCCTAACCCCCGGGGGCCACAACCCCAGGTCCAGGGGCCAAACCCCTGGAGCCCTCGACCCCAGCTCCAGGGGCCCAACCCCTGAGCGCCCGAACCATAGCTCCAGGGGCCCAACCCCTGAGCCGCCCGAACCATAGCTCCAGGGGCCTAACCCTTGGGGAACCAACACCAGCTCCAGGGGCCCAACCTCTGGGGGCCCCAACACCAGCTCCAGGGGCCCAACCCCTGAGCGCCCGAACCATAGCTCCAGGGGCCTAACCCCTGGGGCCCCAACACCAGCTCCAGGGCTCCAACCCCTGGGGGCCCTAACACCAGCTCCAGGGGCCCAACCCCTGAGCGCCCGAATCATAGCTCCAGGGGCCTCATCCCTGGGGGCCCCAAAACCAGCTCTAAGGGCCCAACCCCTGAGTGCCCGAACCATAGCGCCAGGGGTCTAACCCCTGGGGCCCCAACACCAGCTCCAGGGCTCCAACCCCTGGGGGCCCTAACACCAGCTCCAGGGGCCGAACCCCTGAGCGCCCGTACCACAGCTCCAGGGGCCTAACCCCTGGGGGCCCAAACCACAGCTCCAGCGGCCCAACCCCTGGGGGCCCCAACACCAGCTCCAGGGGCCCAACCCCTGAGCGCTCGAACTATTGCTCCAGGGGCCTAACCCCTGGGGCCCCAACACCAGCTCCAGAAGCCCAACCCCTGGGGGCCCCAACACCAGCTCCAGGGTCCCAACCCCTGAGCGCCTGAACCATAGCTCCAGGGGCCTAATCCCTGGGGGCCCAACACCAGTTCCAAGGACCCAACCCCTGAACGCCCGAACAATACCTCCAGGGGCCTAACCCCTGGGGGCCCCTACACAAGCTACTCGGGCCCTATCCCTGAGTGCCCGAACCATAGTTCCAAGGGCCTAACCACTGGGGGCCCCCACCCCAGCTCCAAGGGCCCAACCCCTGAGCGCCCGAACCATAGCGCCAGGGCCCTAACCCCTGGGGCCCCAACACCAGCTCCAGGGGCCCAAAACCTGGGAGCCCCAACACCAGCTCCAGGGGCCCAACCCCTGAACGCACGAACCATAGCTCCAGGGGCCTAACCCCTGGGGGCCCCAACAGCAGCTCAAAGGGCCGAACGCCTGAGCGCCCGAATAATACCTCCAGGGGCCTAACCCCTGGGGGCCCCCACCCCAGCTCCAAGGGCCCAACCCCTGAGCGCCCGAACAATAGCTCCAGGGGCCTAACCCCCGGGGGCAGCAACCTCAGCTCCAGGGTCCCAACCCCTGGGGCCCTCGACCCCAGCTCAAGGGGCCCAAACCCTGAGCGCCCGAACCATAGCCCCAGGGGCCCAACCCCTGAGCGCCCGAACCATAGCTCCAGGGGCCCAGCCCCTGGGGGCCCCAACACCAGCTCCAGGGGCCCAACTCCTGAGCGCCCAAACCATAGCTCCAGGGGCCTAACCCCTGTTGCCCCAACCCCAGCTCCAGAGGCCCAATCCCTGGGGGCCTCAACACCAGCTCCAGGGTTCGAACGCCTCAGCGCCCGAATCATAGCTCCAGGGGCCTAACCCCTGGAGGCTCCAACACCAGCTCCAGGGGCCCATCCCCTGAGCGCTCGAACAATACTTCAAGGGGCCTAATCCCTGGGGGCCCCAAAAGCAGCTCCAAGGGCATATGCCCTGAGCGCCCGAACGATACCTCCAGGAGCCTAACCTCTGGGGGCCCCCACCCCAGCTCCAGGGGCCCAACCCCTGGGACCCTAGACCCCAGCTCCAGGGGCCTAACCCCTGAGCGCCCGTACCACAGCTCCAGAGGCCTAACCCCTGGAGGCCGAAACCCCAGCTCCAGCGGCCCAACCCCTGGGGGCCCCAACACCAGCTCCAGGGGCCCAACCCCTGAGCGCCCGAACCATAGCTCCAGGGGCCTAACCCCTGGGGCCCCAACAACAACTCCAGGAGCCCAACCCCTGGGGGCCCCAACACCAGCTCCAGGGGCCCAACCCCTCAGCGCCCGAAGCATAGCTCAAGGGGCCTAATCCCTGGGGCCCCAACACCAGCTCCAGGGGCCCAACCACTGGGGGCCCCAACACCAGCTCCAGGGTCCCAACCCCTGAGCGCCCGAACCATAGCTCCAGGGGCCTAATCCCTGGGGGCCGAACACCAGCTCCAAGGACACAACCCCTGAGCGCCCGAACAATACCTCCAGGGGCCTAACCCCTGGGGGCCCCAACACCAGCTCCTCGGTCCCTACCCCTGAGTGCCCGAACCATAGTTCCAGGGGCCTAACCACTGGGTTCCCCCACCCCAGCTCCAAGGGCCCAACCCCTGAGCGCCCGAACCATGGCGCCAGGGGCCTAACCCCTGGGGGCCCCCACCCCAGCTCCAAGGGCCCAACCCCTGAGCGCCCGAACCATAGCTCCAGGGGCCTAACCCCCGTGGGCAGCAACCCCAGCTCCAGGGGCCCAACCCCTGGGGCCCTCGACCCCAGGTCAAGGGGCCCAAAACCTGAGCGCCCGAACCATAGCCCCAAGGGCCCAACGCCTGAGCGCCCGAACCATAGCTCCAGGGGCCTAACACCTGGGGGCCCCAACCCCAGCTCCAGGGGCCCAACCCCTGGGGGCCCCAATACCAGCTCCAGGGGCCCAACTCCTGAACGCCCGAACCATATCTCCAGGGGCCTAACCCCCGTTGCCCCAACCCCAGCTCCAGAGGCCCAACCCCTGGGGGCCCCAACACCAGCTCCAGGGTTCCAACCCCTGAGCGCCCAAATCATAGCTCCAGGGGCCTAACCCCTGGGGGCTCCAACAACAGCTCCAGGGGCCCATCGCCTGAGCGCTCGAACAATACCTAAAGGGGCCTAATCCCTGGGGGCCCCAAAAGCAGCTCCAAGGGCATAAGCCCTGAGCGCCCGAACGATACCTCCAGGAGCCTAACCTCTGGGGGCCCCAACAGGAGCTCCAGGGGCCCAACCCCTGAGCGCCCGAACCATAACTCCAGGGGCCTAACCCCTGGGGGCCCCCACCCCAGCTCCAGGGGCCCAAACCTTGGGGCCCTAGACCCCAGCTCCAGGGTCCCAACCCCTGAGCGCCCGTACCACAGCTCCAGGGGCCTAACCCCTGCGGGCCCAAACCCCAGCTCCAGCGGCCCAACCCCTGGGGGCCCCAACACCAGCTCCAGGGGCCCAACCCCTGAGCGCCCGAACCATAGCTCCAGGGGCCTAACCCCTGGGGACCCAACAACAACTCCAGGAGCCCAACCCCTGGGGGCCCCAACACCAGCTCCAGGGGCCCAACCCCTCAGCGCCCAAACAATAGCTCAAGGGGCCTAGTCCCTGGGGCCCCAACACCAGCTCCAGGGGCCCAACCACTGGGGGCCCCAACACAAGCTCCAGGGTCCCAACCCCTGAGCGCCCGAACCATAGCTCAAGGGGCCTAACCCCTGGCGGCCCCAACCCCAGCCCCAGGAGCCCAACCCCTGGGGGCCCCAACACCAGCTCCAGGGGCCCAACCCCTGGGGGCCCCAACAAAGGCTCCAGGGGCCCAACCTCGCAGCGCCCGAACCATAGCTCCAGGTGTCTAACCCCCGGGGGCTCCAACCCCAGCTCCAGGGGCCCAACCCCTGGGGGACCCAACACCAGCTCCAAGGGCCCAACCCTTGAGCGCCCAAACCATAGCTCCAGGGGCCTAACCCCCGGGGGCCACAACCCCAGCTCCAGGGGCCCAACCCTTGGGGCCCTCGACCCCAGCTCCAGGGGCCCAACCCCTGAGCGCCCGAACTATAGCTCCAGGGGCCCAACCCCTGAGCTCCCGAATCATAGCTCCAGGGGTATAACCCCCGGGGGCTCCAGCCCCAGCTCCAGGGGTCCAACCCCTGAGTGCCCGAACCATAGCTGCACGGGCCTAACCCCTGGGGGCCCCCACCCCAGCTCCAACGGCCCAACCCCTGAGCGCCCGAACCATAGCTCCAGGGGCCAAACCCCTGAGTCCCCGAACCATAGCTCCAGGGGCCTAACCCCTGGGGCCCCAAAACCAGCTGCAGGGGCCCAACCCCTGGGGGCCCCAACACCAGCTCCAGGGGTCCAACCCCTCGGGGCCATAACACCAGCTCCAGGGGCCCAACCCCTGAGCGCCCGAACCATAGCTCCAGGGGCCTAATCCCTGGCAACCCCAAAACCAGCTCCAAGGGCCCAACCCCTGAGTGCCCGAACCATAGCTCCTGGGACCTAACCACTGGGGGCCCCCACCCCAGCTCCAAGGGAGCAAACCCTGAGCGCCCGAACTATAGCGCCAGGGGCCTAACCCCTGGGGCCCCAACAGCAGCTCCACGGGCCCAACCCCTGGGGCCCCAACAGCAGCTCCACGGGCCCAACCCCTGGGAGCCCCAACAGCAGCTCCAGGGGCCCAACCCCTGAGCGCCCGAACCATAGCTCCAGAGGCCTAACCCCTGGGGGCCCCAAACCCAACTCCAGGGGCCCAACCCCAGACGGCCCCAACACCAGCTCCAGGGGCCCAACCCCTAAGCGCCCGAACCATAGCTCCAGGGGCCTAACCCCTGGGGCCCCAACACAAGCTCCAGGGGCCCAACCCCTGGGGGCCCCAACTCCAGCTCCATGGGCCCAACCCCTGGGGGCCCGAGCACCAGCTCCAACGGCACAGCCCCTGAGCGCCCGAACCATAGCTCCAGGGGCCTAACAACCGGGGGCCCCAAACCCAGCTCCAGGGGCCCAACCCCTGGGGCCATCGACCCCAGCTCCAGGGGCCCAACCCCTGAGCGCCCGAACTATAGCTCCAGGGGCCCAACCCCTGAGCGCCCGAACCATAGCTCCAGGGGTCTAACCCCCGGGGGTTCCAGTCCCAGCTCCAGGGGCCTAACACCTGGGGGCCCCAACCCCAGCCCCAGGAGCCCAACCCCTGGGGGCCCCAAGACCAGCTCCAGCGGCGCAACCCCTGAGTGCCCGAACCATCGCTCCAGGGGCCCAACCCCTTAGGACCTGAACCATAGCTCCAGGGGCCTAATCCCTGGGGCCCCAACACCAGCTCCAGGGGCCCAACCCCTGGAGGCCCCAACACCAGCTCCAGAGGCCCAACCCCTGAGCGCTCGAACCATAGCTCCAGGGGCCTAACCCCTGGGGCCCCAACACCAGCGCCAGGGGCCCAACCCCTGGGGGCCCCAACATCAGCTCCAGGGGCCCAACCCCTGAGCGCCCGAACCATAGCTCCAGGGGCCTAACCCCTGGGAGCCCCAACAGCAGGTCCAGGGGCCCAACTCCTGAGCGCCCGAACCATAGCTCCAGAGGCCTAACCCCTGGGGGCCCCAAACCCAACTCCAGGGGCCCAACCCCAGACGGCCCCAACACCAGCTCCAGGGGCCCAACCCCTAAGCGCCCGAACCATAGCTCCAGGGGCCTAACCCCTGGGGCCCCAACACAAGCTCCAGGGGCCCAACCCCTGGGGGCCCCAACACCAGCTCCAGGGGCCCAACCCCTCAGCGCCCGAACCATAGCTCCAGGGGTCTAAACCCCGGCGGCCCCAACTCCAGCTCCAGGGGCCCAACCCCTGGGGGCCCCAGCACCAGCTCCAAGGGCCCAAACCCTGAGCGCCCGAACCATAGCTCCAGGGGTCTAACCACCGGGGGCCCCAAACCCAGCTCCAGGGGCCCAACCCCTGGAGCCCTCGACCCCAGCTCCAGGGGCCCAACCCCTGAGCGCATGAACCATAGCTCCAGGGGTCTAACCCCCGGGGGTTCCAGCCCCAGCTCCAGGGGCCTAACCCCTGGGGGCCCCAACCCCAGCCCCAGGAGCCCAACCCCTGGGGGCCGCAACACCAGCTCCAGCTGCCCAACCCCTGAGTGCCCGAACCTTTGCTCCAGGGGCCCAACCCCTGAGGGCCTGAACCATAGCTCCAGGGTCCTAATCCCTGGGGCCCCAACACCAGCTCCAGGGGCCCAACCCCTGGAGGCCCCAACACCAGCTCCAGGGGCCTAACCCCTGGGGCCCCAACACCAGCGCCAGGGGCCCAACTCCTGGGGGTCCCAACATCAGCTCCAGGGGCCCAACCCCTGAGCGCCCGAACCATGGCTGCATGGGCCTAACCCCTGGGGGCCCCCACCCCAGCTCCAACGGCCCAACCCCTGAGCGCCGGAACCGTAGCTCCAGGGGCCTAACCCCTGGGGGCCCCAACCCCAGCCCTAGGAGCCCTATCCCTGGGGGCCCCAACACCAGCTCCAGGGGCCCAACCCCTGAGCGCCCGAACCATAGCTCCAGGGCCCTAACCCGTGGGGACTCCAAGACAAGCTCCAGGGGCCCAACCCCTGAGCGCTCGAACAATACCTCCAGGGGCCTAACCCCTGCAGCCCAAACACCAGCTCCAGGGGCCCAACCCCTCAGTGCCCGAACCATAGCTCCAGGGGTCTAACCCAAGGGGTTCCAAAACCAGCTCCAGGGGTCCAACCCCTGAGCGCAAGAACCATAGCTGCAGGGGCCTAAACCCTGGGGGCCCCCACCCCTGCTCCAACGGCACAACTCCTGAGCGCCGGAACCATAGCTCCAGGGGCCTAACCCCCGGGGGCCACAACCCCAGGTCCAGGGGCCAAACCCCTGGAGCCCTCGACCCCAGCTCCAGGGGCCCAACCACTGAGCGCCCGAATCATAGCTGCAGGGGCCCAACCCCTGAACCGCCCGAACCATAGCTCCAGGGGCCTAACCCCTGGGGAACCAACACCAGCTCCAGGGGCCCAACCTCTGGGGGCCCCAACACCAGCTCCAGGGGCCCAACCCCTGAGCGCCCGAACCATAGCTCCAGGGGCCTAACCCCTGGGAGCCCCAACATCAGCTCCAGGGGTCCAACCCCTGAGCGCCCGAACCATGGCTGCATGGGCCTAACCCCTGGGGGCCCCCACCCCAGCTCCAACGGCCCAACCCCTGAGCGCCGGAACCATAGCTCCAGGGGCCTAACCCCTGGGGGCCCCAAACCCAGCCCTAGGAGCGCTACCCCTGGGGGCCTCAACAGCAGCTCCAGGGGCCCAACCCCTGAGCGCCCGAACCATAGCTCCAGGGCCCTAACCCCTGGGGACTCCAACACCAGCTCCAGGGGCCCAACCCCTGAGCGCTCGAACAATACCTCCAGGGGCCTAACCCCTGGAGCCCCAACACCAGCTCCAGGGGCCCAACCCCTCAGTGCCCGAACCATAGCTCCAGGGGCCTAACCCCTGGGGCCCCAACACCAGCTCCAGGGCTCCAACCCCTGGGGGCCCTAACACCAGCTCCAGGGGCCCAACCCCTGAGCGCCCGTAACAAAGCTCCAGGGGCCTAACCCCTGGGGGCCCAAACCACAGCTCCAGCGGCCCAACCCCTGGGGGCCCCAACACCAGCTCCAGGGGCCCAACCCCTGAGCGCGCGAACCATAGCTCCAGGGGCCTAACCCCTGGGGCCCCAACACCAGCTCCAGAAGCCCAACCCCTGGGGGCCCCAACACCAGCTCCAGGGGCCCAACCCCTCAGCGCCCGAACCATAGTTCAAGGGGCCTAATCCCTGGCGCCCCAACACCAGCTCCAGGCGCCCAACCCGTGAGGGCCCCAACACCAGCTCCAGGGTCCCAACCCCTGAGCGCCTGAAGCATAGCTCCAGGGGCCTAATCCCTGGGGGCCCAACACCAGTTCCAAGGACCCAACCCCTGAGCGCCCGAACAATACCTCCATTGGCCTAACCCCTGGGGGCCCCTACACAAGCTACTCGGGCCCTACCCCTGAGTGCCCGAACCATAGCTCCAAGGGCCTAACCACTGGGGGCCCCCACCCCAGCTCCAAGGGCCCAACCCCTGAGCGCCCGAACCATAGCGCCAGGGGCCTAACCCCTGGGGCCCCAACACCAGCTCCAGGGGCCCAACCCCTGGGAGCCCCAACACCAGCTCCATTGGCCCAACCCCTGAACGCACGAACCATAGCTCCAGGGGCCTAACCAATGGGGGCCCCAACAGCAGCTCAAAGGGCCCAACGCCTGAGCGCCCGAATAAAACCTCCAGGGGCCTAACCCCTGGGGGCCCCCACCCCAGCTCTAAGGGCCCAACCCCTGGGGCCCTCGACCCCAGCTCAAGGGGCCCAAACCCTGAGCGCCCGAACCATAGCCCCAGGGGCCGAACCCCTGAGCGCCCGAACCATAGCTCCAGGGGCCCAGCCCCTGGGGGCCCCAACACCAGCTCCAGGGGCCCAACTCCTGAGCGCCCAAACCATAGCTCCAGGGGCCTAACCCCCGTTGCCCCAACCCCAGCTCCAGAGGCCCAGCTCTTGGGGGCCTCAACACAAGCTCCAGGGTTCGAACGCCTGAGCGCCCGAATCATAGCTCCAGGGGCCTAACCCCTGGGGGCTCCAACACCAGCTCCAGGGGCCCATCCCCTGAGCGCTCGAACAATACCTCAAGGGGCCTAATCCCTGGGGGCCCCAAAAGCAGCTCCAAGGGCATATGCCCTGAGCGCCCGAACGATACCTCCAGGAGCCTAACCTCTGGGGGCCCCAACACCAGCTCCAGGGGCCCAACCCCTGAGCGCCCGAACCATAACTCCAGGGGCCTAACCCCTGGGGGCCCCCACCCCAGCTCCAGGGGCCCAACCCCTGGGGCCCTAGACCCCAGCTCCAGGGGCCTAACCCCTGAGCGCCCGTATCACAGCTCCAGGGGCCTAACCCCTGGGGGCCCAAACCCCAGCTCCAGCGGCCCAACCCCTGGGGGCCCCAACACCAGCTCCAGGGGCCCAACCCCTGAGCGCCCGAACCATAGCTACAGGGGCCTAACCCCTGGGGCCCCAACAACAACTCCAGGAGCCCAACCCCTGGGGGCCCCAACACCAGCTCCAGGTGCCCAACCCCTGAGCGCTCGAACAATACCTCCAGGGGCCTAACCCCTGGAGCCCTAACACCAGCTCCAGGGGCCCAACCCCTCAGTGCCCGAACCATAGCTCCAGGGGTCTAACCCCCGGGGGTTCCAAAACCAGCTGCAGGGGTCCAACCCCTGAGCGCCCGAACCATAGCTGCAGGGGCCTAAACCCTGGGGGCCCCCACCCCAGCTCAATGGCACAACTCCTGAGCGCCGGAACCATAGCTCCAGGGGCCTAACCCCCGGGGGCCACAACCCCAGGTTCAGGGGCCAAACCCCTGGAGCCCTCGACCCCAGCTCCAGGGGCCCAACCCCTGAGCGCCCGAACCATAGCTCCAGGGGCCCAACCCCTGAGCCGCCCGAACCATAGCTCCAGGGGCCTAACCCCTGGGGAACCAACACCAGCTCCAGGGGCCCCACCTCTGGGGGCCCCAACACCAGCTCCAGGGGCCCAACCCCTGAGCGCCCGAACCATAGCTCCAGGGGCCTAACCCCTGGGGCCCCAACACCAGCTCCAGGGCTCCAACCCCTGGGGGCCCTAACACCAGCTCCAGGGGCCCAACCCCTGAGCGCCCGAACCATAGCTCCAGGGGCCTAACCCCTGGGGGCCCCAACATCAGCTACAGGGGTCAAACCCCTGAGCGCCCGAACCATGGCTGCATGGGCCTAACCCCTGGGGGCCCCCACCCCAGCTCCAACGGCCCAACCCCTGAGCGCCGGAACCATAGCTCCAGGGGCCTAACCCCTGGGGGCCCCAACCCCAGCCCTAGGAGCCCTACCCCTGGGGGCCTCAACAGCAGCTCCAGGGGCCCAACCCCTGAGCGCCCGAACTATAGCTCCAGGGGCCCAACCCCTGAGCGCCCGAACCATAGCTCCAGAGGTCTAACCCCCGGGGGTTCCAGCCCCAGCTCCAGGGGCCTAACCCCTGGGGGCCCCAACCCTAGCCCTAGGAGCCCTACCCCTGGGGGACCCAACACCAGCTCCAGGGGCCCAACCCCTGAGCGCCCGAACCATAGCTCCAGGGCCCTAACCCCTGGGGACTCCAAGACCAGCTCCAGGGGCCTAACCCCTGAGCGCTCGAACAATACCTCCAGAGGCCTAACCCCTGGAGCCCCAACACCAGCTCCAGGGGCCCAACCTCTCAGTGCCCGAACCATAGCTCCAGGGGTCTAACCCCCGGGGGTTCCAAAACCAGCTCCAGGGGTCCAACCCCTGAGCGCCCGAACCATAGCTGCAGGGGCCTAAACCCTGGGGGCCCCCACCCCAGCTCCAACGGCACAACTCCTGAGCGCCGGAACCATAGCTCCAGGGGCCTAACCCCCGGGGGCCACAACCCCAGGTCCAGGGGCCAAACCCCTGGAGCCCTCGACCCCAGCTCCAGGGGCCCAACCCCTGAGCGCCCGAATCATAGCTCCAGGGGCCCAACCCCTGAGCCGCCCGAACCATAGCTCCAGGGGCCTAACCCCTGGGGAACCAACACCAGCTCCAGGGGCCCAACCTCTGGGGGCCCCAACACCAGCTCCAGGGGCCCTACCCCTGAGCGCCCGAACCATAGCTCCAGGGGCCTAACCTCTGGGGCCCCAACACCAGCTCCAGGGCTCCAACCCCTGGAGGCCCGAACACCAGCTCCGTAGGCCCAACCCCTGAGTGCCCGAACCATAGCTCCAGGGGCCTAACCCCTGGGGGCCCCAACATCAGCTCCAGGGGTCCAACCCCTGAGCGCCCGAACCATGGCTGCATGGGCCTAACCCCTGGGGGCCCCCACTTCAGCTCCAACGGCCCAACCCCTGAGCGGCGGAACCATAGCTCCAGGGGCCTAACCCTTGGGGGCCCCAACCCCAGCCCTAGGAGCCCTACCCCTGGGGGCCTCAACAGCAGCTCCAGGGGCCCAACCCCTGAGCGCCCGAACCATAGCTCCAGGGCCCTAACCCCTGGGGACTCCAACACCAGCTCCAGGGGCCCATCCCCTGAGCGCTCGAACAATACCTCAAGGGGCCTAATCCCTGGGGGCCCCAAAAGCAGCTCCAAGGGCATATGCCCTGAGCGCCCGAACGATACCTCCAGGAGCCTAACCTCTGGGGGCCCCAACACCAGCTCCAGGGGCCCAACCCCTGAGCGCCCGAACCATAACTCCAGGGGCCTAACCCCTGGGGGCCCCCACCCCAGCTCCAGGGGCCCAACCCCTGGGGCCCTAGACCCCAGCTCCAGGGGCCTAACCCCTGAGCGCCCGTATCACAGCTCCAGGGGCCTAACCCCTGGGGGCCCAAACCCCAGCTCCAGCGGCCCAACCCCTGGGGGCCCCAACACCAGCTCCAGGGGCCCAACCCCTGAGCGCCCGAACGATAGCTACAGGGGCCTAACCCCTGGGGCCCCAACAACAACTCCAGGAGCCCAACCCCTGGGGGCCCCAACACCAGCTCCAGGGGCCCAACCCCTGAGCGCTCGAACAATACCTCCAGGGGCCTAACCCCTGGAGCCCTAACACCAGCTCCAGGGGCCCAACCCCTCAGTGCCCGAACCATAGCTCCAGGGGTGTAACCCCCGGGGGTTCCAAAACCAGCTGCAGGGGTCCAACCCCTGAGCGCCCGAACCATAGCTGCAGGGGCCTAAACCCTGGGGGCCCCCACCCCAGCTCCAACGGCACAACTCCTGAGCGCCGGAACCATAGCTCCAGGGGCCTAACCCCCGGGGGCCACAACCCCAGGTCCAGGGGCCAAACCCCTGGAGCCCTCGACCCCAGCTCCAGGGGCCCAACCCCTGAGCGCCCGAACCATAGCTCCAGGGGCCCAACCCCTGAGCCGCCCGAACCATAGCTCCAGGGGCCTAACCCCTGGGGAACCAACACCAGCTCCAGGGGCCCAACCTCTGGGGGCCCCAACACCAGCTCCAGGGGCCCAACCCCTGAGCGCCCGAACCATAGCTCCAGGGGCCTAACCCCTGGGGCCCCAACACCAGCTCCAGGGCTCCAACCCCTGGGGGCCCTAACACCAGCTCCAGGGGCCCAACCCCTGAGCGCCCGAACCATAGCTCCAGGGGCCTAACCCCTGGGGGCCCCAACATCAGCTACAGGGGTCAAACCCCTGAGCGCCCGAACCATGACTGCATGGGCCTAACCCCTGGGGGCCCCCACCCCAGCTCCAACGGCCCAACCCCTGAGCGCCGGAACCATAGCTCCAGGGGCCTAACCCCTGGGGGCCCCAACCCCAGCCCTAGGAGCCCTACCCCTGGGGGCCTCAACAGCAGCTCCAGGGGCCCAACCCCTGAGCGCCCGAACTATAGCTCCAGGGGCCCAACCCCTGAGCGCCCGAACCATAGCTCCAGGGGTCTAACCCCCGGGGGTTCCAGCCCCAGCTCCAGGGGCCTAACCCCTGGGGGCCCCAACCCCAGCCCTAGGAGCCCTACCCCTGGGGGCCCCAACACCAGCTCCAGGGGCCCAACCCCTGAGCGCCCGAACCATAGCTCCAGGGCCCTAACCCCTGGGGACTCCAAGACCAGCTCCAGGGGCCCAACCCCTGAGCGCTCGAACAATACCTACAGGGGCCTAACCCCTGGAGCCCCAACACCAGCTCCAGGGGCCCAACCCCTCAGTGCCCGAACCATAGCTCCAGGGGTCTAACCCCCGGGGGTTCCAAAACCAGCTCCAGGGGTCCAACCCCTGAGCGCCCGAACCATAGCTGCAGGGGCCTAAACCCTGGGGGCCCGCACCCCAGCTCCAACGGCACAACTCCTGAGCGCCGGAACCATAGCTCCAGGGGCCTAACCCCCGGGGGCCACAACCCCAGGTCCAGGGGCCAAACCCCTGGAATCCTCGACCCCAGCTCCAGGGGCCCAACCCCTGAGCGCCCGAATCATAGCTCCAGGGGCCCAACCCCTGAGCCGCCTGAACCATAGCTCCAGGGGCCTAATCCCTGGGGGCCCAACACCAGTTCTAAGGACCCAACCCCTGAGCGCCCGAACAATACCTCCAGGGGCCTAACCCCTGGGGGCCCCTACACAAGCTACTCGGGCCCTACCCCTGAGTGCCCGAACCATAGCTCCAAGGGCCTAACCACTGGGGGCCCCCACCCCAGCTCCAAGGGCCCAACCCCTGAGAGCCCGAACCATAGCGCCAGGGGCCTAACCCCTGGGGCCCCAACACCAGCTCCAGGGGCCCAACCCCTGGGAGCCCCAACACCAGCTCCAGGGGCCCAACCCCTGAACGCACGAACCATAGCTCCAGGGGCCTAACCCCTGGGGGCCCCAACAGCAGCTCAAAGGGCCCAACGCCTGAGCGCCCGAATAATACCTCCAGGGGCCTAACCCCTGGGGGCCCCCACCCCAGCTCTAAGGGCCCAACCCCTGGGGCCCTCGACCCCAGCTCAAGGGGCCCAAACCCTGAGCGCCCGAACCATAGCCCCAGGGGCCCAACCCCTGAGCGCCCGAACCATAGCTCCAGAGGCCCAGCCCTTGGGGGCCTCAACACAAGCTCCAGGGTTCGAACGCCTGAGCGCCCGAATCATAGCTCCAGGGGCCTAACCCCTGGGGGCTCCAACACCAGCTCCAGGGGCCCATCCCCTGAGCGCTCGAACAATACCTCAAGGGGCCTAATCCCTGGGGGCCCCAAAAGCAGCTCCAAGGGCATATGCCCTGAGCGCCCGAACGATACCTCCAGGAGCCTAACCTCTGAGGGCCCCAACACCAGCTCCAGGGGCCCAACCCCTGAGCGCCCGAACCATAACTCCAGGGGCCTAACCCCTGGGGGCCCCCACCCCAGCTCCAGGGGCCCAACCCCTGGGGCCCTAGACCCCAGCTCCAGGGGCCTAACCCCTGAGCGCCCGTATCACAGCTCCAGGGGCCTAACCCCTGGGGGCCCAAACCCCAGCTCCAGCGGCCCAACCCCTGGGGGCCCCAACACCAGCTCCAGGGTCCCAACCCCTGAGCGCCCGAACCATAGCTACAGGGGCCTAACCCCTGGGGCCCCAACAACAACTCCAGGAGCCCAACCCCTGGGGGCCCCAACACCAGCTGCAGGGGTCCAACCCCTGAGCGCCGGAACCATAGCTCCAGGGGCCTAACCCCCGGGGGCCACAACCCCAGGTCCAGGGGCCAAACCCCTGGAGCCCTCGACCCCAGCTCCAGGGGCCCAACCCCTGAGCGCCCGAACCATAGCTCCAGGGGCCCAACCCCTGGGGAACCAACACCAGCTCCAGGGGCCCAACCTCTGGGGGCCCCAACACCAGCTCCAGGGGCCCAACCCCTGAACGCCCGAACCATAGCTCCAGGGGCCTAACCCCTGGGGGCCCCAACACCAGCTCCAGGGCTCCAACCCCTGGGGGCCCTAACTCCAGCTCCAGGGGCCCAACCCCTGAGCGCCCGAACCATAGCTCCAGGGGCCTAACTCTTGGGGGCCCCAACATCAGCTCCAGGGGTCCAACCCCTGAGCGCCCGAACCATGGCTGCATGGGCCTAACCCCTGGGGGCCCCCACCCCAGCTCCAACGGCCCAACCCCTGAGCGCCGGAACCATAGCTCCAGGGGCCTAACCCCTGGGGGCCCCAACCCCAGCCCTAGGAGCCCTACCCCTGGGGGCCTCAACAGCAGCTCCAGGGTCCCAACCCCTGAGCGCCCGAACCATAGCTCCAGGGCCCTAACCCCTGGGGACTCCAACACCAGCTCCAGGGGCCCAACCCCTGAGCGCTCGAACAATACCTCCAGGGGCCTAACCCCTGGAGCCCCAACACCAGTTCCAGGGGCCCAACCCCTCAGTGCCCGAACCATAGCTCCAGGGGCCTAACCCCTGGGGCCCCAACACCAGCTCCAGGGCTCCAACCCCTGGGGGCCCTAACACCAGCTCCAGGGGCCCAACCCCTGAGCGCCCGTACCACAGCTCCAGGGGCCTAACCCCTGGGGGCCCAAACCACAGCTCCAGCGGCCCAACCCCTGGGGGCCCCAACACCAGCTCCAGAGGCCCAACCCCTGAGCGCGCTAACCATAGCTCCAGGGGCCTAAGCCCTGGGGCCCCAACACCAGCTCCAGAAGCCCAACCCCTGGGGGCCCCAACACCAGCTCCAGGGGCCCAACCCCTCAGCGCCCTAACCGTAGCTCCAGGGGCCCAACTCCTGGGGGCACCAACATCAGCTCCAGGGGCCCAACCCCTCAGCGCCCGAACAATAGCTCAAGGGGCCTAATCCCTGGCGCCCCAACACCAGCTCCAGGCGCCCAACCCGTGGGGGCCCCAACACCAGCTCCAGGGTCCCAACCCCTGAGCGCCTGAACCATAGCTCCAGGGGCCTAATCCCTGGGGGCCCAACACCAGTTCCAAGGACCCAACCCCTGAGCGCCCGAACAATACCTCCAGGGGCCTAACCCCTGGGGGCCCCTACACAAGCTACTCGGGCCCTACCCCTGAGTGCCCGAACCATAGCTCCAAGGGCCTAACCACTGGGGGCCCCCACCCCAGCTCCAAGGGCCCAACCCCTGAGCGCCCGAACCATAGCGCCAGGGGCCTAACCCCTGGGGCCCCAACACCAGCTCCAGGGGCCCAACCCCTGGGAGCCCCAACACCAGCTCCAGGGGCCCAACCCCTGAACGCACGAACCATAGCTCCAGGGGCCTAACCCCTTGGGGCCCCAACAGCAGCTCAAAGGGCCCAACGCCTGAGCGCCCGAATAATACCTCCAGGGGCCTAACCCCTGGGGGCCCCCACCCCAGCTCTAAGGGCCCAACCCCTGGGGCCCTCGACCCCAGCTCAAGGGGCCCAAACCCTGAGCGCCCGAACCATAGCCCCAGGGGCCCAACCCCTGAGCGCCCGAACCATAGCTCCAGGGGAACAGCCCCTGGGGGCCCCAACACCAGCTCCAGGGGCCCAACTCCTGAGCGCCCAAACCATAGCTCCAGGGGCCTAACCCCCGTTGCCCCAACCCCAGCTCCAGAGGCCCAGCCCTTGGGGGCCTCAACACAAGCTCCAGGGTTCGAACGCCTGAGCGCCCGAATCATAGCTCCAGGGGCCTAACCCCTGGGGGCTCCAACACCAGCTCCAGGGGCCCATCCCCTGAGCGCTCGAACAATACCTCAAGGGGCCTAATCCCTGGGGGCCCCAAAAGCAGCTCCAAGGGCATATGCCCTGAGCGCCCGAACGATACCTCCAGGAGCCTAACCTCTGGGGGCCCCAACACCAGCTCCAGGGGCCCAACCCCTGAGCACCCGAACCATAACTCCAGGGGCCTAACCCCTGGGGGCCCCCACCCCAGCTCCAGGGGCCCAACCCCTGGGGCCCTAGACCCCAGCTCCAGGGGCCTAACCCCTGAGCGCCCGTATCACAGCTCCAGGGGCCTAACCCCTGGGGGCCCAAACCCCAGCTCCAGCGGCCCAACCCCTGGGGGCCCCAACACCAGCTCCAGGGGCCCAACCCCTGAGCGCCCGAACCATAGCTACAGGGGCCTAACCCCTGGGGCCCCAACAACAACTCCAGGAGCCCAACCCCTGGGGGCCCCAACACTAGCTCCAGGGGCCCAACCCCTCAGCGCCCGAAGCATAGCTCAAGGGGCCTAATCCCTGGGGCCCCAACACCAGCTCCAGGGGCCCAACCACTGGGGGCCCCAACACCAGCTCCAGGGTCCCAACCCGTGAGCGCCCGAACCATAGCTCCAGGGGCCTAATCCCTGGGGGCCCAACACCAGCTCCAAGGACCGAACCCCTGAGCGCCCGAACAATACCTCCAGGGGCCTAACCCCTGGGGGCCCCAACACCAGCTCCTCGGTCCCTACACCTGAGTGCCCGAACCATAGCTCCAGGGGCCTAACCACTGTGGGCCCCCACCCCAGCTCCAAGGGCCCAACCCCTGAGCGCCCGAACCATGGCGCCAGGGGCTTAACCCCTGGGGGCCCAAACCCCAGCTCCAAGGGCCCAACCCCTGAGCGCCCGAACCATAGCTCCAGGGGCCTAACCCCCGGGGGCAGTAACCCCAGCTCCAGGGGCCCAACCCCTGGAGCCCTCGACCCCAGCTCAAGGGGCCCAACCCCTGAGCGCCCGAACCATAGCCCCAAGGGCCCAACCCCTGAGCGCCCGAACCATAGCTCCAGGGGCCTAACACCTGGGGGCCCCAACCCCAGCTCCAGGGGCCCAACCCCTGGGGGCCCCAATACCAGCTCCAGGGGCCCAACTCCTGAACGCCCGAACCATAGCTCCAGGGGCCTAACCCCCGTTGCCCCAACCCCAACTCCAGAGGCCCAACCCCTGGGGGCCCCAACACCAGCTCCAGGGTTCCAACCCCTGAGCGCCCGAACCATAACTCCAGGGGCCTAACCCCTGGGGGCCCCCACCCCAGCTCCAGGGGCCCAACCCTTGGGGCCCCAACACCAGCTCCAGGGTTCCAACCCCTGAGCGCCCGAACCATAACTCCAGGGGCCTAACCCCTGGGGCCCCAACAACAACTCCAGGAGCCCAACCCCTGGGGGCCCCAACACCAGCTCCAGGGGCCCAACCCCTCAGCGCCCAAACAACAGCTCAAGGGGCCTAGTCCCTGGGGCCCCAACACCAGCTCCAGGGGCCCAACCACTGGGGGCCCCAACACCAGCTCCAGGGTCCCAACCCCTGAGCGCCCGAACCATAGCTCCAGGGGCCTAATCCCTGGGGGCCCAACACCAGCTCCAAGGACCCAACCCCTGAGCGCCCGAACAATACCTCCAAGGGCCTAACCCCTGGAGGCCCCAGCACCAGCTCCTCGGTCCCTACCCCTGAGTGCCCGAACTATAGCTCCAGGGGCCTAACCACTGGGGGCCCCCACCTCAGCTCCAAGGGCCCAACCCCTGAGCGCCCGAACCATAGCTCCAGGGGCCCAGCCCCTGGGGGCCCCAACACCAGCTCCAGGGGCCCAACTCCTGAGCGCCCAAACCATAGCTCCAGGGGCCTAACCCCCGTTGCCCCAACCCCAGCTCCAGAGGCCGAACCCCTGGGGGCCTCAACACCAGATCCAGAGTTCGAACGCCTGAGCGCCCGAATCATAGCTCCTGGGGCCTAACCCCTGGGGGCTCCAACACCAGCTCCAGGGGCCCATCCCCTGAGCGCTCGAACAATACCTAAAGGGGCCTAATCCCTGGGGGCCCCAAAAGCAGCTCCAAGGGCATAAGCCCTGAGCGCCCGAACGATACCTCCAGGAGCCTAACCTCTGGGGGCCCCAACACGAGCTCCAGGGGCCCAAACCCTGAGCGCCCGAACCATAACTCCAGGGGCCTAACCCCTGGGGGCCCCCACCCCAGCTCCAGGGGCCCAACCCTTGGGGCCCTAGACCCCAGCTCCAGGGGCCCAACCCCGGAGCCCCCGTACCACAGCTCCAGGGGCCTAACGCCTGCGGGCCCAAACCCCAGCTCCAGCGGCCCAACCCCTGGGGGCCCCAACACCAGCTCCAGGGGCCCAACCCCTGAGCGACCGAACCATAGCTCCAGGGGCCTAACCCCTGGGGCCCCAACAACAACTCCAGGAGCCCAACCCCTGGGAGCCCCAACACCAGCTCCAGGGGCCCAACCCCTCAGCGCCCAAACAACAGCTCAAGGGGCCTAGTCCCTGGGGCCCCAACACCAGCTCCAGGGGCCCAACCACTGGGGGCCCCAACACCAGCTCCAGGGTCCCAACCCCTGAGCGCCCGAACCATAGCTCCAGTGGCCTAATCCCTTGTGGGCCAAACACCAGCTCCAAGGACCCAACCCCTGAGCGCCCGAACAATACCTGCAGGGGCCTAACCCCTGGGGGCCCCAACACCAGCTCCTCGGTCCCTACCCCTGAGTGCCCGAACCATAGCTCCAGGGGTCTAACCACTGGGGGCCCCCACCCCAGCTCCAAGGGCCCAACCCCTGAGCGCCCGAACCATGGCGCCAGGGGCCTAACCCCTGGGGCCCCAACACCAGCTCCAGGGGCGCAACCCCTAAGAGCCCGAACCATAGCTCCAGAGGCCTAAACCCTGGGGGCCCCCACCCCAGCTCCAGGGGCCCAACCCCTGGGGCCCTCGACCCCAGCTCCAGAGGCCCAACCCCTGAGCGCCCGAACAATACCTCCAGGGGCCTAATCCCTGTGGGCCCCAACACCAACTCCTCGGGCCCTACCCCTGAGTGCCCGAACCATAGCTCCAGGGGCCTAACCCCTGGGTCCCCAACACCAGCTCCAGGGGCCCAACCTCTGGGGGCCCCAACACCAGCTCCAGGGGCCCAACCCCTGAGCGCTCGAACCATAGCTACAGGGTCCTAACCCCTGGGGCCCCAACACCAGCTCCAGGGGTCCAACCCCTCGGGGCCATAACACCAGCTCCAGGGGCCCAAACCCTGAGCGCCCGAACCATAGCTCCAGGGGTCTAATCCCTGGGGACCCCAAAACTAGCTCCAAGGGCCCAACCCCTGAGCGTCCGAACGATACCTCCAGGGGCCTAACTCCTGGGGGACCCAACACCAGCTTCAGGGGCCCAACCGCTGAGCGCCCGAACCATAGCTCCAGGGGCCTAAACCCTGGGGGCCCGCAACCCAACTCCAAGGGCCCAACCCCTGGGGCCCTCGACCCCAGCTCCAGATGCCCAAACCCTGAGCGCCCGATCAATACCTCCAGGGGCCTAATCCCTGTGGGCCCCAACACCAGCTCCTCGGGCCCTACCCCTGAGTGCCCGAAACATAGCTCCAGGGGCCTAACCACTGGGGGCCCGCACCCCAGCTCCAAGGGCCCAACCCCTGAGCGCCCGAAGCATAGCGCCAGGAGCCTAACCCCTGGGGCCCCAACACCAGCTCCACGGGCCCAACCCCTGGGAGCCCCAACACCAGCTCCAGGGGCCCAACCCCTGAGAGCCCGAACCATAGCTCCAGAGGCATAACTCCTGGGGGCCCCAAACCCAATTCCACGGGCCCAACCCCAGACGGCCCCAACACCAGCTCCAGGGGCCTAACCCCTGAGAGTCCGAAACATAGCTCCAGGGACCCAACCCCTGACAGCCCCAACACCAGCTCCAGGGGCCCAACCCCTGGGGCCCCAACACTAGCTCCAGGGCTCCAACCCCTGGGGGCCCTAACACCAGCTCCAGGGGCACAACCCCTGAGCGCCTGAACCATAGCTCCAGGGGCCTCATCCCTGGGGGCCCCAAAACCAGCTCTAAGGGCCCAACCCCTGAGTGCCCGAACCATGGCGCCAGGGGCCTAACCCCTGGGGCCCCAACACCAGCTCCAGGGCTTCAACCCCTGGGGACCCTAACACCAGCTCCAGGGGCCCAACCCCTGAGCGCCCGTACCACAGCTCCAGGGGCCTAACCCCTGGGGGCCCAAACCACAGCTCCAGCGGCCCAACCCCTGGGGGCCCCAACACCAGCTCCAGGGGCCCAACCCCTGAGCGCGCGAACCATAGCTCCAGGGGCCTTACCCCTGGGGCCCCAACACCAGCTCCAGAAGCCCAACCCCTGGGGGCCCCAACACCAGCTCCAGGGGCCCAACCCCTCAGCGCCCTAACCATAGCTCCAGGGGCCCAACTCCTGGGGACCCCAACACCAGCTCCAGGGGCCCAACCCCTCAGCGCCCGAACCATAGCTCAAGGGGCCTAATCCCTGGCGCCCCAACACCAGCTCCAGGCGCCCAACCCGTGGGGGCCCCAACACCAGCTCCAGGGTCCCAACCCCTGAGCGCCTGAACCATAGCTCCAGGGGCCTAATCCCTGGGGGCCCAACACCAGTTCCAAAGACCCAACCCCTGAGCGCCCGAACAATACCTCCAGGGGCCTAACCCCTAAGCGCCCGAACCATAGCTCCAGAGGCCTAAACCCTGGGGGCCCCCACCCCAGCTCCAGGGGCCCAACCCCTGGGGCCCTCGACCCCAGCTCCAGAGGCCCAAACCCTGAGCGCCCGAACAATACCTCCAGGGGCCTAATCCCTGTGGGCCCCAACACCAGCTCCTCGGGCCCTACCCCTGATTGCTCGAACCACAGATCCAGGGGCCTAACCCCTGGGTCCCCAACACCAGCTACAGGGGCCCAACCTCTGGGGGCACCAACACCAGCTCCAGGGGCCCAACCCCTGAGCGCCCGAACCATAGCTACAGGGTTCTAACCCCTGGGGCCCCAACACCAGCTCCAGGGGTCCAACCCCTCGGGGCCATAACACCAGCTCCAGGGTCCCAACCCCTGAGCGCCCGAACCATAGCTCCAGGGGTCTAATCCCTGGGGACCCCAAAACCAGCTCCAAGGGCCTAACCCCTGAGCGTCCGAACGATACCTCCAGGGGCCTAACTCCTGGGGGACCCAACACCAGCTCCAGGGGCCCAACCCCTGAGGGCCGAACCATAGATCCAGGGGCCTAAACCCTGGTGGCCCGCAACCCAACTCCAGGGGCCCAACCCCTGGGTCCCTCGACCCCAGCTCCAGATGCCCAAACCCTGAGCGCCCGAACAATACCTCCAGGGGCCTAATCCCTGTGGGCCCCAACACCAGCTCCTCGGGCCCTACCCCTGAGTGCCCGAAACATAGCTCCAGGGGCCTAACCACTGGGGGCCGCCACCCCAGCTCCAAGGGCCCAACCCCTGAGCGCCCGAAGCAAAGCGCCAGGAGCCTAACCCCTGGGGCCCCAACACCAGCTCCACGGGCCCAACCCCTGGGAGCCCCAACACCAGCTCCAGGGGCCCAACCCCTGAGAGCCCGAACCATAGCTCCAGAGGCATAACCCCTGGGGGCCCCAAACCCAACTCCACGGGCCCAACCCCAGACGGCCCCAACACCACCTCCAGGGGCCTAACCCCTGAGAGTCCGAAACATAGCTCCAGGGACCCAACCCCTGACAGCCCCAACACCAGCTCCAGGGGCCCAACCCCTGGGGCCCCAACACCAGCTCCAGGGCTCCAACCCCTGGGGCCCTTGACCTCAGCTCCAGGGGCCCAACCCCTAAGCGCCCGAACTATAGCTCCAGGGGCCCAAACCCTGAGTGCCCGAACCATTGCTCCAGGGGTCAAACCCCTGGGGGCTCCAGCCCCAGCTCCAGGGGCCTAACCCCTGGGGGCCCCAACCCCAGCTCCAGGAGCGCTACCCCTGGGGGCCCCAACACCAGCTCCAGCGGCCCAACCCCTGAGTGCCCGAACCATCGGTCCAGGGGCCCAACCCCTGAGGGCCTGAACCATAGCTCCAGGGGCCTAATCCCTGGGGCCCCAACACCAGCTCCAGGGGCCCAATCCCTGGAGGCCCCAACACCAGCTCCAGGGGCCCAACCCCTGAGCGCTTGAACTATAGCTCAAGGGGCCTAACCCCTAGGGGCCCCAACACCAGCTCCAGCGGCCCAACCCCTGAGCGCTCGAACAATACCTCCAGGGGCCTAACCCCTGGGGGCCCCAACATCAGCTCCAGGGGCCCAACCCCTGAGCGCCCGAACCATAGCTCCAGGGGCCTAACCCCTGGGGGCCCCAACACCAGCTCCAGGGATCCAACCCCTGAGCGCCCGAACCATAGCTGCATGGTCCTAACCCCTGGGGGCCCCCACCCCAGCTCCAACGGCCCAACCACTGAGCGCCGGTACCATAGCTCCAGGGGCCTAACCCCTGGGGGCCCCAACCCCAGCCCTAGGAGCCCAACCCCTGGGCGCCCCAACACCAGCTCCAGGGGCCCAACCCCTGAGCGCCTGAACCATAGCTCTAGGGGCCTAACCCTGGGGGCTCCAACACCAGCTCCAGAGGCCCAACCCCTGAGCGCTCGAACAATACCTCCAGGGGCCTAACCGCTGGGGGCCCCAACACCAGCTCCAGTGGCCCAACCCCTCAGCGCCCGAACCATAGCTCCAGGGGTCTAACCCCCGGGGGTTCTAAAACCAGCTCCAGGGGTCCAACCCCTGAGCGCCCGAACCATAGCTGCAGGGGCCTAAACCCTGGGGGCCCCCACCCCAGCTCTAACGGCACTACTTCTGAGCGCCGGAACCATAGCTCCAGGGGCCTAATCCCTGGGGCTCCAACACCAGCTCCAGGGGCCCAACACCTGGGGGCCCCACACCAGCTCCAGGGGCCCAACCCCTGAGCGCCCGAACCATAGCTCCAGGGGCCTCACCCCCGGGGGCCACAACCCCAGGTCCAGGGGCCAAACCCCTGGAGCCGTCGACCCCAGCTCCAGGGGCCCAACCCCTGAGCGCCCGGACCATAGCTCCAGGGGTCTAATCCCTGGGGGCCCCAAAACCAGCTCCAAGGGCCCAACCCCTGAGCGCCCGAACCATAGCGCCAGGGGCCTAACCCCTGGGGCCCCAACACCAGATCCAGGGCTCCAACCCCTGGAGGCCCTAACACCAGCTCCAGGGGACGAACCTGGAGCGCCCGAACCATAGCTCCAGGGGCCCACACCCTGAGCGCCCGAACCATAGCTCCAGGGGCCTAACCCCTGGGGGCCCCACCCCAGCTCCAGGGGCCCAACTCCTGGGGCCCAAGACCCCAGTTCCAGGGGCCCAACCCCTGAGCGCCTGTACCACAGCTCCAGGGGCCTAACCCCTGGGGGCCCAAACCCCAGCTCCAGCGGCCCAACCCCTGGGGGCCCCAACACCAGCTCCAGGAGCCCAACCCCTGGGGGCCCCAACACCAGCTCCAGGGGCCCAACCCCTCAGCGCCCTAACCATAGCTCCAGGGGCCCAACTCCTGGGGACCCCAACACCAGCTCCAGGGGCTCAACCCCTCAGCGCCCGAACCATAGCACAAGGGGCCTAATCCCTGGGGCCCCAACACCAGCTCCAGGGGCCCAACCCGTGGGGGCCCCAACACCAGCTCCAGGGTCCCAACCCCTGAGCGCCTGAACCATAGCTCCAGGGGCCTAATCCCTGGGGGCCCAACACCAGTTCCAAGGACCCAACCCCTGAGCGCCCCAACAATATCTCCAGGGGCCTAATCCCTGGGGGCCCCAACACAAGCTACTCGGGCCCTACCCGTGAGTGCCCGAACCATAGCTCCAGGGGCCTAACCCCTTGGGACCCAACAACAACTCCAGGAGCCCAACCCCTGGGGGCCCCAACACCAGCTCTAGGGGCCCAACCCCTGAGCGCAAGAACCATAGCTGCAGGGGCCTAACCCCTGGGGCCCCAACACCAGCTCCAGGAGCCCATCCCCTGGGGGCCCCAACACCAGCTCCAGGGGCCCAACCCCTCAGCGCCCTAACCATAGCTCCAGGGGCCCAACCCCTGGGGGCCCCAACACCAGCTCCAGGGGCCCAACCCCTCAGCGCCCGAACCATAGCTCAAGGGGCCTAATCCCTGGGGCCCCAACACCAGCTCCAGGAGCCCATCCCCTGGGGGCTCCAACACCGGCTCCAGGGGCTCAACCCCTCAGCGCCCTAACCATAGCTCCAGGGGACCAACCCCTGGGGGCCCCAACACCAGCTCCAGGGGTCCAACCCCTCAGCGCCAGAACCGTAGCTCCAGGGGCCTAATCCCTGGGGGCCCAACACAAGCTCCAAGGACTCAACCCCTGAGCGCCTGAACAATACCTCCAGGAGCCTAACCCCTGGGGGACACAACAGCAGCTCATCGGGCCCTACCCCTTAGTGCCCGAACCATAGCTCCAGGGGCCTAACCACTGGGGGCCCCACCCCAGCTCCAAGGGCCCAACCCCTGAGCGCCCGAACCATAGCTCCAGGGGCCGAACCCCTGGGGCCCCAACACCAGCTCCAGAGGCCCAACCCCTCAGAGCCCGAACCATAGCTCCAGGGGTCTAACCCCCGGGGGCTCCAACCCCAGATCTAGGGCCCAACTCCTGGGCGCCCCAACACCAGCTCCAGGGTACCAACCCCTGAGCACCCGAACTATAGCTCCAGAGGCCTAACCCCCGGGATCCCCAACCACAGCTCCAGGGGCCCAACCCCTGCGGGCCCCAAAACCAGCTCCAGGAGCCCAACCCCTGAGCGCCCGAACCATAGCTCCAGGGGCCTAATCCCTGGGGGCCTCAACACCAGCTCCAAGGGCCCAACCCCTGAGCGCCCGAACCATAGCTCCAGGGGCCTAATCCCTGGGGCCCCAACACCAGCTCCAGGGGCCTAACCCCTGGGGGCCCCAGCACCAGCTCCAGGGGCCCAAACCCTTAGCACCCGAACCATAGCTGCAGGGGCTGGACCCCTGGAGCTGGTGTTGGGCCCCCAGGGGTTAGGCCCCTCGAGTTATCGTTCGTGCGCTCAGGGGCTGGGCCCGTGGAGCTGGTGTTGGGGCCCCCAGGGGTTAGGCCCCTGGAGCTATCGTTCGGGCGCTCATGGGTTGGGCCCTTGGAGCTGGTTTTGGGGCCCCCAGGGGTTAGGCCCCTGGAGCTATGGTTCGGGTGCTCAGGGGTTGGGCCGTTGGAGCTAGGGTGGGGGCCCCCAGGGGGTAGGCCCCTGTTGCTATGGTTCGGGCGCTCAGGGGCTGGGCCATTGGAGCTGGTGTTGGAGCCCCCGGGGGTTAGACACCTGGAGCTATGGTTCGGGCGCTCAGGGTTTGGGCCCCTGGAGCTATAGTTCGGGCGCTCAGGGGTTGGGCTCCTGGAGCTGGGGTCTAGGGCCCCAGGGTTTGGGCCCCTGGAGCTGGGGTTGGGGCCCCCGGGGGTTAGGCCCCTGGAGCTATGGTTCGGGCGCTCAGGGGCTGGGCCATTGGAGCTGGTGTTGGAGACCCCAGGGGTTGGGCCCCTGGAGCTGGGGTTGGGGCCCCTAGGGGTTAGGCCCCTAGAGCTATGGTTCGGGCACTCAGGGGTTGGGCCCCTGGAGCTGGTGTTGGGGCCCCAAGGGGTTGGGCCCCTGGTGCTGGGGTTGGGGCACGCAGGGGTTAGGCCCCTGGAGCTATGGTTCGGGCGCTGAGGGGTTGGGCCCCTGGAGCTGGTGTTGGGGCCCCCAGGGGTTGGGCCCCTGGAGCTAGTGTTGGGGCCCCCAGGGGTTGGGTCCCTGGAGCTGGGGTTCGGGCCCCCAGGTGTTAGGCCCCTGGAGATATGGATCGGGCCCCCAGGTGTTAGGCCCCTGGAGATATGGTTCGGGCTCTCAGGGGTTGGTCAGATGGAGCTGCTGTTTGGTCCCCGAGGGGTTAGGGCCCTGGAGCTGGTGTTGGGGCCCAAGGGGTTAGGCCTCTGGAGCTATGGTTCGGGCGCTCAAGGTTCACGCCCCTGGAGCTATGGTTCGGGCGCTCAGGGGTTGGGTCCTTAGAGCTGGGGTGGGGGTCCCCAGGTGTTAGGCCCCTGGAGCTGTGGTTCGGGCGCTCAGGGGTTGGGCCCTTGGAGCTGGTGTTGGGGCCCCAGGGGCTGGGCCCCTGGAGCTGGTGTTGGGGCCCCAGGGGTTAGGCCCCTGGAGCTATGGTTCGGGCGCTCAGGGGTTGGGCCCCTGGGGCTATGGTTCGGGCGCTCAGGGGTTCGGCCCCTGGAGCTGGTGTTGGGGCCCCAGAGGTTGGGCCCCTTGAGCTGGGGTTGGGGCCCCCGGGGGTTAGGCCCCTGGAGCTATGGTTCGGACGCTCAGGGGTTGGGCCCTTGGAGCTGGGATGGGGGCCCCCAGGGGTTAAGGCCCTGGAGCTATGGTTCGGGCGCTCAGCGGTTGGGCCCCTGGAGCTTGTGTTGGGTCCCCCAGGGGTTAGGCCCTTGGAGGTATTGTTCGGGCGCTCAGGCGTTGGGCCCCTGGAGCTATGGTTCGGGCGCTCAGGGGTTAGGCCGATGGAGCTATGGTTCGGGCGCTCAGGGGCTGGGCCCGTGGAGCTGGTGTTGGGGCCCCCAGGGGTTAGGCCCCTGGAGCTATGGTTCGGGCATTCAGGGGTTGGGCCCCTGGAGCTGGTGTTAGGGACCCCAGGGGTTGGACCCCTGTAGCTGGTGTTTGGGCCCCAGGGGTTATGCCCCTGGAGCTATGGTTCGGGGGCTCAGGGGTTGAGCCCCTGGAGCTGGTGTTGGGGCCCCCAGGTGTTGGGCCCCTGGAGCCGGTGTTGGGGCCCCAGGGGTTAGGCCCCTGGAGCTATGGTTCGGGCGCTCAGGGGTTGGGCCCCTGGAGCTATGGTTCGGGCGCTCAGTTGTTGGGCCCCTGGAGCTGGGGTCGAGGGCTCCAGGGGTTTGGCCCCTGTCCCTGCTGTTGCGGCCCCCAGGGCTTGGGCCCCTGGAGCTGGTGTTGGGGCCCCAGGGTTTAGGCCCCTGGAGCTATGGTTCAGGCGCTCAGGGGTTGGGCCCCTTGAGCGATGGTTCCGGCGCTCAGGGGTTGGGCCGTTGGAGCTGGGGTGGGGGCCCCCAGGGATTAGGCCCCTGCAGGTATGGTTCGGGAGCTCAGGGGTTGGACCCCTGGAGCTGGTGTTGGAGCCCCCAGGGGTTAGGCCCCTGGAGCTATGGTTCAGGCGCTCAGGGGTTGGAACCCTGCTGCTGGTGTTGGGGCCCCCAGGGGTTGGGCCCCTGGAGCTGGTGTTGGGCCCCCAGGGGTTAGGCCCCTGGAGTTATCGTTCGGGCGCTCAGGGGCTGGGCCCATGGAGCTGGTGTTGGGGCCCCCAGGGGTTAGGCCCCTGGAGGTATCGTTCGGGCGCTCATGGGTTGGGTCCTTGGAGCTGGTTTTGGGGCCCCCAGGGGTTAGGCCCCTGGAGCTATGGTTCGGGTGCTCAGGGGTTGGGCCGTTGGAGCTGGGGTGGGGGCCCCCAGGGGGTAGGCCCCTGCAGCTATGGGTCGGGCGCTCAGGGGCTGGGCTATTGGAGCTGGTGTTGGAGACACCGGGGGTTAGACACCAGGAGCTATGGTTCGGGCGCTCAGGGTTTGGGCCCCTGGAGCTATAGTTCGGGCGCTCAGGGGTTGGGCTCCTGGAGCTGGGGTCTAGGGCCCCAGGGTTTGGGCCCCTGGAGCTGGGGTTGGGGCCCCCGGGGGTTAGGCCCCTGGAGCTATGGTTCGGGCGCTCAGGGGCTGGGCCATTGGAGCTGGTGTTGGAGCCCCTAAGGGTTGGGCCCCTGGAGCTGGGGTTGGGGCCCCTAGGGGTTAGACCCCTGGAGCTATGGTTCGGGCGCTCAGGGGTTGGGCCCCTGGAGCTGGTGTTGGGGCCCCAAGGGGTTGGGCCCCTGTAGCTGGGGTTAGGGCACCCTGGGGTTAGGCCCCTCGAGCTATGGTTCGGGCGTTGAGGGGTTGGGCCCCTGGAGCTGGTGTTGGTGCCCCCAGGGGTTGGGCCCCTGGAGCTGGTGTTGGGGCCCCCAGGGGTTGGGCCCCTGGAGCTGGGGTTCGGGCCCCCAGGTGTTAGGCCCCTGGAGATACGGTTCGGGGTCTCAGGGGTTGGGCCCTTTGAGCTGGGGTGGGGGCCCCCAGGTGTTAGGCCCCTGGAGCTGTGGTTCGGGCGCTCAGGGGTTGGGCCCTTGGAGCTGGTGTTGGGGCCCCAGGGGCTGGGCCCCTGGAGCTGGTGTTGGGGCCCCAGGGGTTAGGCCCCTGGAGCTATGGTTCGGGCGCTCAGGGGTTGGGCCCCAGGGGCTATGGTTCGGGCGCTCAGGGGTTCGGCCCCTGGAGCTGTGGTCGAGGGCCCCAGAGGTTGGGCCCCTTGAGCTGGGGTTGGGGCCCCCAGGGGTTAGACCCCTGGAGCTATGGTTCGGGTGCTCAGGGGCTGGGCCCGTGGAGCTGGTGTTGGGGCCCCCAGGGGTTAGACCCCTGGAGCTATGGTTCGGGCGTTCAGGGGTTGGGCCCCTGGAGCTGGTGTTAGGGCCCCCAGGGGTTGGACCCCTGGAGCTGGTGTTTGGGCCCCAGGGGTTAGGCCCCTGGATCTATGGTTCGGGCGCTCAGAGGTTGGGCCCCTGGAGCTGGTGTTGGGGACCCCAGGGGTTGCGCTCCTGGGGCTTTGGTTGGGGCCCCCAGGGGTTAGGCCCCTGGAGCTATGGTTCCGGCGGTCAGGGGTTGGGCCGTTGGAGCTGGGGTTTTGGGCCTTCAGGGGTTAGCAGCTGCAGCTATGGTTCGGGCGCTTAGGGGTTGGGCCCCTGGAGCTGGAGTTGGGCCCCCCAGGTGTTGGGCCCCTGGCGCTGGTGTTGGGGCCCCAGGGGTTAGGCCCCTGTAGCTATGGTTCGAGCGCTCAGGGGTTGGGCCCCTGGAGCTGGTGTTGGGGCCTACAGGGGTTAGGCCCCTGGAGCTATGGTTCGGGCGCTCAGGGTTTGGGCTCCTGGAGCTGGTGTTGGGTCCCGCAGGGGTTCGGCCCCTGGAGCTGTGGTTGGGGCCCCCGGGGGTTAGGCCCCTGGAGCTATGGTTCGGGCGCTAAGGGGTTGGGATAATGGAGCTGGTGTTGGGGC
>NW_026114834.1:0-41239 GCF_025201925.1 Gopherus flavomarginatus | reverse complement strand
CCCTGGGGGCCCCCACCCCAGCTCCAAGGGCCCAAAACCTGAGCGCCCGAACCATAGCTCCAGGGGCCTAACCCCTGGGGCCCCAACACCAGCTCCAGGGGCCCAACCCCTGGGGGCCCCAACACCAGCTCCAGGGGCCCAACCCCTGAACGCCTGAACCATAGCTCCAGGGGCCTAACCCCTGGGGCCCAAACCCCAGCCCCAGGAGCCCAATCCCTGGGGGCCCCAACACCAGCTCCAGGGGTCCAACCCCTGAGCGCCCCGAACCATCGCTCCAGGGGCCCAACCCCTGAGCGCCCGAACCATAACTCCAGGGGCCTAACCCCTAAGGCCCCCAACACCAGCACCAGGGGTCCAACCCCTGGGGCCCTAACACCAGCTCCAGATGCCCAACCCCTGAGCTCCCGATCCATAGCTCCAGGGGCTCTAATCCGTGGGGGCCCCAAAACTAGCTCCAAGGGCCCAACCCCTGAGCGCCCCGAACGATACCTCCAGGGGCCTAACTCCTGGGGACCCCAAACACCAGCCCCAGGGGCCCAAACCCTGAGCGCCCGAACCATAGCTCCAGGGCCTAACCCCCGGGGGCCCCCAACCCCAGCTCCAGGGGCCCAACCCCTGGGGGCCCCAACACCAGCTCCAGGGATGCAACCCCTGAGCGCCCGAACCATAGCTCCAGGGGCCTATCCCCCTGGGGGTCCCCAACACCAGCTCCAGGGGCCCGACCCCTGAGCGCTCGAACAATACCTCCAGGGGACTAACCCCTGGGAGCCCCAACACCAGCTCCAGGGGCCCAACCCCTGAGCACTCGAGCAATAGCTATAGGGGCCTAACCCCTGGGGGCCCCCACCCCAGCTCCAAGGGCCCAAAACCTGAGCGCCCGAACAATAGCTCCAGGGGCCCAACTCCTGGGGCCCCAACACCAGCCCCAGGAGCCCAACCCCTGGGGGCCCCAACACCAGCTCCAGGGGCCCAACCACTGGGGGCCCCAACACCAGCTCCCAGGGGCCCAACCCCTGAACGCCTGAACCATAGCTCCAGGGGCCTAATCCCTGGGGCCCAAACCCCAGCCCCAGGAGCCCAATCCCTGGGGGCCCCAACACCAGCTCCAGGGGTCCAAACCCTGAGCTCCCGAACCATCGCTCCAGGGGCCCAACCCCTGAGCACCCGAACCATAGCTCCAGGGGCCTAACCCCTAGGGCCCCAACACCAGCACCAGGGGTCCAACCCCTGGGGGCCCTAACACCAGCTCCAGATGCCCAACCCCTGAGCTCCCGATCCATAGCTCCAGGGGCCTAATCCCTGGGGGCCCCAACACCAGCTCCAGGGGCCCAACCCCTGGGGCCCTCGACCCCAGCTCCAGGGGCCCAACCCCTGTGCGCCCGTACCACAGCTCCAGGGGCCTAACCCCTGGGGGCCAAACCCCAGCTCCAGCGGCCCAATCCCTGGGGGCTCCAACACCAGCTCCAGGGGCCCAACCCCTGAGGGCCCCAACAAAGGCTCCAGGGGCCCAAACCCTCAGCGCCCGAACCATAGCTCCAGGGGTGTAACCCCCGGGGGATACAACCCCAGCTCCAGGGACCGAACCCGTGGGGGCCCCAACACCAGCTCCAGGGTCCCAACCCCTGAGCGCCCGAACAATAGCTCCAGGGGTCTAATCCCTGGGGGCCCCCACCCCAGCTCCAAAGGCCCAACCCCTGAGCGCCCAAACCATAGCTCCAGGGGCCCAACCCCTGAGTGCCCGAACCATAGCTCCAGGGGCCTAACCCCTCGGGCCGCAACACCAGCTCCAGGGCCCTAACCCCTCGGGGCCCCAACACTAGCTCCAGGGGCCCAACCCCTGAGAGCCCGAAATATATCTCCGCGGGGCTAACCCCTGGGGACCCGAACCCCAGCTCCAGGGGCCAAATCCCTGGGGGCCCCAACACCAGCTCCAGGGGCCCAACCCCTCAGCGCCTGAACCATAGCTCCAGGGGCCTAACCCCCGGGGGCTCCAACCCCAGCTCCAGGGGCCCAACCCCTGAGCGCCCGAACAATACCTCCAGGTTCCTAACCACTGTGGGCCCGAACACCAGCTCCAGGGGTCCAACCCCTGCGCGCCCGAACCATAGCTGCAGGGGCCTAACCTCTGGGGGACCCCACCCCAGCTCCAACGGCCCAACCCCTGAGCGCTGGAACAATAGCTCCAGGGGCCTAACCCCTGGGGGCCCCAACACCAGCCCCAGGAGCCCAACCCCTGGGGGCCCCAACACCAGCTCCAGGGGCGCAACCCCTGGGGGCCCCAACACCAGCTCCAGGGGCCCAAACCCTGAGAGCCCGAAATATATCTCCAGGGGGCTAACCCCTGGGGACCCGAACCCAAGCTCCAGGGGCCCAATCCCTGGGGGCCCCAACACCAGCTCCAGGGGGACAACCCCTGGGGGCCCCAACACCAGCTCCAGGGGCCCAACCCCTGAGCGCCCGAACCATAGGTCCAGGGGCCTAACCCCTGGGGGCCCCAAACCCAGCTACAGGGGCCCAACCCATGGGGGCCCCAACACCAGCTCCAGGGGCCGAAACCCTGAGCGCCCGAACCATAGCTCCAGGGCCTAACCCCCGGGGGCCCCAACCCCAGCTCCAGAGGCCCAACCCCTGGGGGCCCCAACACCAGCTCCAGGGTTGCAACCCCTGAGCGCCCGAACCATAGCTCCAGGGGCCTAACCCCTGGGGGCCCCAACACCAGCTCCAGGGGCCCAACCCCTGAGCGCTCGAACAATACCTCCAGGGGACTAACCCCTGGGAGCCCCAACACCAGCTCCAGGGGCCCAACCCCTGAGCACTCGAGCAATAGCTATAGGGGCCTAACCCCTGGGGGCCCCCACCCCAGCTCCAAGGGCCCAAAACCTGAGCGCCCGAACCATAGCTCCAGGGGCCTAACTCCTGGGGCCCCAACACCAGCCCCAGGAGCCCAACCCCTGGGGGCCCCAACACCAGCTCCAGGGGCCCAATCCCTGGGGGCCCGAACACCAGCTCCAGGCGCCCAACCCCTCAACGCCTGAACCATAGCTCCAGGGGCCTAACCCCTGGGGCCCCAAGACCAGCTCCAGGGGCCCAGCCCCTGGGGGCCCCAGCACCAGTCCAGGGGCCCAACCCCTGAGCGCCCGAAGCACAGCTCGAGGGACCTAAAACCTCGGGGCCCCAACACCAGCTCCAGGGTCCCAACCCCTGAGCGCCCGAACAATAGCTCCAGGGGCCTAATACCTGGGGGCCCCCATCCCAGCTCCAAAGGCCCAATCCCTGAGCGCCCGAATCATAGCTCCAGGGGCCCAACCCCTGAGCGCCCAAACCATAGCTCCAGGGGCCGAACCCCCGGGCCCCAACACCAGCTCCAGAGCCCTAACTCCTCGTGGCCCCAACACAAGCTACAGGGGCCCAAACCCTGGGAGCCCGAAATATATCTCCAGGGGGCTAACCCCTGGGGACCCGAACCCAAGCTCCAGGGGCCCAATCCCTGGGGGCCCCAACACCAGCTCCAGGGGCCCAACCCCTGAGGGCCCGAACCATAGGTCCAGGGGCCTAACCCCTGGGGGCCCCAAACCCAGCTCCAGGGGCCCAACCCATGGGGGCCCCAACACCAGCTCCAGGGGTCCAAACCCTGAGCGCCCGAACCATAGCTCCAGGGCCTAACCCCCGGGGACCCCAACCCCAGCTCCAGGGGCCCAACCCCTGGGGGCCCCAACACCAGCTCCAGGGTTGCAACCCCTGAGCGCCCGAACCATAGCTCCAGGGGCCTAACCCCTGGGGGCCCCAACACCAGCTCCAGGGGCCCAACCCCTGAGCGCTCGAACAATACCTCCAGGGGACTAACCCTTGGGAGCCCCAACACCAGCTCCAGGGGCCCAACCCCTGAGCACTCGAGCAATAGCTATAGGGGCCTAACCCCTGGGGGCCCCCACCCCAGCTCCAAGGGCCCAAAACCTGAGCGCCCGAACAATAGCTCCAGGGGCCTAACTCCTGGGGCCCCAACACCAGCCCCAGGAGCCCAACCCCTGGGGGCCCCAACACCAGCTCCAGGGGCCCAACCTCTGGGGGCCCCAACACCAGCTCCAGGGGCCCAACCCCTGAACGCCAGAACCATAGCTCCAGGGGCCTAACCCCTGGGGCCCCAAGACCAGCTCCAGGGGCCCAGCCCCTGGGGGCCCCAGCACCAGTCCAGGGGCCCAACCCCTAAGCGCCCGAAGCACAGCTCGAGGGGCCTAAAACCTCGGGGCCCCAACACCAGCTCCAGGGGCCCAACCCCTGAGCGCACGAACAATACCTCCAGGGGCCTAACCCCTGTGGGCCCTAACACCAGCTCCAGGGGTCCAACCCCTCAGCGCCTGAACCATAGCTGCAGGGGCCTAACCCCTGGGGGCCCCCACCCCAGGTCCAACGGCCCAACCCCTGAGCGCCGGAACCATAGCTCCAGGGGCCTAACCCCTGGGGGCCCAAACCCCAGCCCCAGCAGCCCAATCCCTGGGGGCCCCAACACCAGCTCCAGGGGCCCAACCCCTGAGCGCCCGAACCATCGCTCCAGGGGCCCAACCCCTGAGCGCCCGAACCATAGCTCCAGGGGCCTAACCCCTGGGGCTCCAACACCAGCACCAGGGGTCCAACCACTGGGGGCCCTAACACCAGCTCCAGATGCCCAACCCCTGAGCTCCCGATCCATAGCTCCAGGGGCCTAATCCCTGGGGGCCCCAAAACTAGCTCCAAGGGCCCAACCCCTGAGCGCCCGAACGATACCTCCAGGGGCCTAACCCCTGGGGGCCCCAACACGAGCTCCAGATGCCCAACCCCTGAGCTCCCGAACCATAGCTCCAGGGGCCTAATCCCTGGGGGTCCCAAAACCAGCTCCAAGAGCCCAACTCCTGAGCGCCCGAACGATACCTCCAGGGGCCTAACCCCTGGGGGCCCCAACACCAGCTGCAGGGGCCCAACCCCTTGGGCCCTCGACCCCAGCTCCAGGGGCCGAACCCCTGAGCGCCCGTACCACAGCTCCAGGGGCCTAACCCCTGGGGGCCCAAACCCCAGCTCCAGCGGCCCAACCCCTGGGGGCCCCAACACCAGCTCCAGGGTCCCAACCCCTGAGCGCCCGAACAATAGCTCCAGGGGCCTAATACCTGGGGGCCCCCATCCCAGCTCCAAAGGCCCAACCCCTGAGCGCCCGAACCATAGCTCCAGAGGCCCAACCCCTCAGCGCCCGAACCATAGCTAGAGGGGCCCAACCCCTCGGGCCCCAACACCAGCTCCAGAGCCCTAACTCCTCGTGGCCCCAACACAAGGTACAGGGGCCCAAACCCTGAGAGCCCGAAATATATCTCCAGGGGGCTAACCCCTGGGGACCCGAACCCAAGCTCCAGGGGCCCAATCCCTGGGGGCCCCAACACCAGCTCCAGGGGGACAACCCCTGGGGGCCCCAACACCAGCTCCAGGGGCCCAACCCCTGAGCGCCCGAACCATAGGTCCAGGGGCCTAACCCCTGGGGGCCCCAAACCCAGCTCCAGGGGCCCAACCCATGGGGGCCCCAACACAAGCTCCAGGGGCCCAAACCCTGAGCGCCCGAACCATAGCTCCAGGGCCTAACCCCCGGGGGCCCCAACCCCAGCTCCAGGGGCCCAACCCCTGGGGGCCCCAACACCAGCTCCAGGGTTGCAACCCCTGAGCGCCCGAACCATAGCTCCAGGGGCCTAACCCCTGGGGGCCCCAACACCAGCTCCAGGGGCCCAACCCCTGAGCGCTCGAACAATACCTCCAGGGGACTAACCCCTGGGAGGCCCAACACCAGCTCCAGGGGCCCAACCCCTGAGCACTCGAGCAATAGCTATAGGGGCCTAACCCCTGGGGGCCCCCACCCCAGCTCCAAGGGCCCAAAACCTGAGCGCCCGAACCATAGCTCCAGGGGCCTAACTCCTGGGGCCCCAACACCAGCTCCAGGGCCCCAACCCCTGGGGGCCCCAACACCAGCTCCAGGGGCCCAACCCCTGAACGCCTGAACCATAGCTCCAGGGGCCTAACCCCTGGGGCCCCAAGACCAGCTCCAGGGGCCCAGCCCCTGGGGGCCCCAGCACCAGTCCAGGGGCCCAACCCCTAAGCGCCCGAAGCACAGCTCGAGGGGCCTAAAACATCGGGGCCCCAACACCAGCTCCAGGGGCCCAACCCCTGAGCGCACGAACAATACCTCCAGGGGCATAACCCCTGTGGGCCCCAACACCAGCTCCAGGGGTCCAACCCCTGCGCGCCCGAACCATAGCTGCAGGGGCCTAACCTCTGGGGGACCCCACCCCAGCTCCAACGGCCCAACCCCTGAGCGCTGGAACAATAGCTCCAGGGGCCTAACCCCTGGGGGCCCCAACCCCAACCCCAGGAGCCCAACCCCTGGGGGCCCCAACACCAGCTCCAGGGGCCCAACCCCTGGGGGCCCCAACATCAGCTCCAGGGGCCCAACCCCTCAGCGCCTGAACCATAGCTCCAGGGGTCTAATCCCCGGGGGCTCCAACCCCAGCTCCAGGGGTCCAACCCCTGAGCGCCCGAACCATAGCTGCAGGGGCCTAACCCCTGGGGGCCCCCACCCCAAGTCCAACGGCCCAACCCCTGAGCGCCGGAACCATAGCTCCAGGGGCCTAACCCCTGGGGGCCCAAACCCCAGCCCCAGGAGCCCAATCCCTGGGGGCCCCAACACCAGCTCCAGGGGCCCAACCCCTGAGCGCCTGAACCATCGCTCCAGGGGCCCAACCCCTGAGCGCCCGAACCATAGCTCCAGGGGCCTAACCCCTGGGGCCCCAACACCAGCACCAGGGGTCCAACCCCTGGGGGCCCTAACACCAGCTCCAGATGCCCAACCCCTGAGCTCCCGATCCATAGCTCCAGGGGCCTAATCCCTGGGGGCCCCAAAACTAGCTCCAGGGGCCCAACCCCTGAGCGCCCGAACGATACCTCCAGGGGCCTAACCCCTGTGGGCCCCAACACCAGCTCCAGGGTCCCAACCCCTGAGCGCCCGAACAATAGCTCCAGGGGCCTAATACCTGGGGGCCCCCATCCCAGCTCCAAAGGCCCAACCCCTGAGCGCCCGAACCATAGCTCCAGGGGCCCAACCCCTCGGGCCCCAACACCAGCTCCAGAGCCCTAACTCCTCGTGGCCCCAACACAAGCTACAGGGGCCCAAACCCTGAGAGCCCGAAATATATCTCCAGGGGGATAACCCCTGGGGACCCGAACCCAAGCTCCAGGGGCCCAATCCCTGGGGGCCCCAACACCAGCTCCAGGGGCCAAACCCCTGAGCGCCCGAACCATAGGTCCAGGGGCCTAACCCCTGGGGGCCCCAAACCCAGCTCCAGGGGCCCAACCCATGGGGGCCCCAACACCAGCCCCAGGGGCCCAAACCCTGAGCGCCTGAACCATAGCTCCAGGGCCTAACCCCCGGGGGCCCCAACCCCAGCTCCAGGGGCCCAACCCCTGGGGGCCCCAACACCAGCTCCAGGGTTGCAACCCCTGAGCGCCCGAACCATAGCTCCAGGGGCCTAACCCCTGGGGGGCCCCAACACCAGCTCCAGGTGCCCAACCCCTGAGCGCTCGAACAATACCTCCAGGGGACTAACCCCTGGGAGCCCCAACACCAGCTCCAGGGGCCCAACCCCTGAGCACTCGAGCAATAGCTATAGGGGCCTAACCCCTGGGGGCCCCCACCCCAGCTCCAAGGGCCCAAAACCTGAGCGCCCGAAACATAGCTCTAGGGGCCTAACCCCTGGGGGCCCCAACACCAGCTCCAAGGGCCCAACGCTTGAGCGCCAGAACAATACCTCCAGGGGCGCAACCCCTGGGGGACCCAAAACCAGCTCCAGGGGCTCAACCCCTGAGCGCCCGAAACATAGCTCTAGGGGCCTAACCCCTGGGGGCCCCAACACCAGCTCCAAGGGCCCAACGCTTGAGCGCCAGAACAATACCTCCAGGGGCGCAACCCCTGGGGGACCCAACACCAGCTCCAGGGGCTCAACCCCTGAGCGCCCGAACCATAGCTCCAGGGCCCTAACCCCTGGGGGCCCCCACCCCAGCTACAAGGGCCCTACCCCTGAGCGCCCGAACCATAGTTCCAGGGGCCTAACCCCCGGGGGCCCGAACCCCAGCTTCATGAGCCCAACCCCTGGGGCCCTCGACCCCAGCTCCAGGGTCCCAACCCCTGAGCGCCCGAACAATAGCTCCAGGGGCCTAATACCTGGGGGCCCCCATCCCAGCTCCAAAGGCCCAACCCCTGAGCGCCCGAACCATAGCTCCAGGGGCCCAACCCCTGAGCGCCCGAACCATAGCTCCAGGGGCCCAACCCCTCGGGCCCCAACACCAGCTCCAGAGCCCTAACTCCTCGTGGCCCCAACACAAGCTACAGGGGCCCAAACCCTGAGAGCCCGAAATATATCTCCAGGGGGATAACCCCTGGGGACCCGAACCCAAGCTCCAGGGGCCCAATCCCTGGGGGCCCCAACACCAGCTCCAGGGGCCAAACCCCTGAGCGCCCGAACCATAGGTCCAGGGGCCTAACCCCTGGGGGCCCCAAACCCAGCTCCAGGGGCCCAACCCATGGGGGCCCCAACACCAGCCCCAGGGGCCCAAACCCTGAGCGCCTGAACCATAGCTCCAGGGCCTAACCCCCGGGGGCCCCAACCCCAGCTCCAGGGGCCCAACCCCTGGGGGCCCCAACACCAGCTCCAGGGTTGCAACCCCTGAGCGCCCGAACCATAGCTCCAGGGGCCTAACCCCTGGGGGGCCCCAACACCAGCTCCAGGTGCCCAACCCCTGAGCGCTCGAACAATACCTCCAGGGGACTAACCCCTGGGAGCCCCAACACCAGCTCCAGGGGCCCAACCCCTGAGCACTCGAGCAATAGCTATAGGGGCCTAACCCCTGGGGGCCCCCACCCCAGCTCCAAGGGCCCAAAACCTGAGCGCCCGAAACATAGCTCTAGGGGCCTAACCCCTGGGGGCCCCAACACCACCTCCAAGGGCCCAACGCTTGAGCGCCAGAACAATACCTCCAGGGGCGCAACCCCTGGGGGACCCAACACCAGCTCCAGGGGCTCAACCCCTGAGCGCCCGAAACATAGCTCTAGGGGCCTAACCCCTGGGGGCCCCAACACCAGCTCCAAGGGCCCAACGCTTGAGCGCCAGAACAATACCTCCAGGGGCGCAACCCCTGGGGGACCCAACACCAGCTCCAGGGGCTCAACCCCTGAGCGCCCGAACCATAGCTCCAGGGCCCTAACCCCTGGGGGCCCCCACCCCAGCTACCCCTGAGCGCCCGAACCATAGTTCCAGGGGCCTAACCCCCGGGGGCCCGAACCCCAGCTTCATGAGCCCAACCCCTGGGGCCCTCGACCCCAGCTCCAGGGGCCCAACCCCTGAGCGCCCGAACCATAGCTCCAGGGGCCTAACCTCTGGGGCCCCAACTCCAGCTCCAGGGGCTGAGCCCCTGGGGCCCCAACACGAGCTCCAGGGGCCCAAACCCTGGGGGCCCCACCACCAGCTCCAGGGGCCCAACCCCTGAGCACCCGAACCATAGCTCCAGGGGCCCAACCCCTGAGCGCCCGAACCATAGCTCCAGGGGCCCAACCCCTGAGCGCCCGAACCATAGCTCCAGGGGCCTAACCCATCTTGCCCCAACACCAGCTCCAGGGCCCTAACCCCTCGGGGCCCCAACACCAGCTCCAGGGGCCCAACCCCTGAGAGCCCGAAACATATCTCCAGGGGGCTAACCCCTGGGGACCCGAACCTCAGCTCCAGGGGCCCAATCCCTGGGGGTCCCAACACCAGCTCCAGGGGCCCAACCCCTGGGGCCCCAACATCAGCTCCAGGAGCGCAACCCCTGAGCGCCGAACCATAGCTCCAGGGGCCTAACCCCTGGGGGCCTCAACACCAGCTCCAGGGGCCCAATCCCTGAGCGCTGGAACAATAGCTCCAGGGGCCGAACCCCTGGGGGCCCCAACCCCAGCCCCAGGAGCCCAACCCCTGGGGGACCCAAAACCAGCACCAGGGGCCCAACCCCTGGGGGCCCCAACACCAGCTCCAGGGGCCCAACCCCTCACCGCAAGAACCATAGCTCCAGGGGTCTAACCCCCGGGGGCTCCAACCCCAGCTCCAGGGGTCCAACCCCTGAGCGCCCGAACCATAGCTGTAGGGGCCCAACCCCTGGGGGCCCCCACCCTAGCTCCAACGGCCTAACCCCTGAGCGCCGGAAGCATAGCTCCAGGGGCCTAACCCCTGTGGGCCCCAACCCGAGCCCCAGGAGCCCAACCCCTGGGGGCCCCAGCACCAGCTCCAGGGGCCCAACAACTGAGCGCCCGAACCATCGCTCCAGGGACCCAACCCCTGAGCGCCCGAACCATAGCTCCAGGGGGCTAAACCCTGGGGCCCCAACACCAGCTCCAGGGGTCCAACCCCTGGGGGCCCTAACACCAGCTCCAGATGCCCAACCCCTGAGCGCCCGAACCATAGCTCCAGGGGCCTAATCCCTGGGGGCCCCAAAACCAGCTCCAAGGGCCCTAACCCCTGAGCGCCCGAACGATACCTCCAGGGGCCTAACCCCTGGAGGCCCCAACACCAGCTCCAGGGGCCCAACCCCTGGGGCCCTCGACCCCAGCTCCAGGGGCCCAACCCCTGAGCGCCCGTACCATAGCTCCAGGGGCCTAAACGCTGGGGGCCAAAACCCCAGCTCCAGCGGCCCAACCCCTGGGGGCTTCAACACCAGCTCCAGGGGCCCAAAACCTGAGCGCCCGAACCCTAGCTCCAGGGGCCTAACCCCTGGGACCCCAACACCAGCTCCAGGAGCCCAACCCCTGGGGGCACCAACACCAGCTCCAGGGGCCCAACCCCAGAGCACCCTATCCATAGCTACAGGGGCTCAACCCCTGGGGGCCCCAACACCAGCTCCAGGGGCCCAACCCCTGGGGGCCCCAACACCAGCTCCAAGGACCCAACCCCTGAGCGCCAGAAAAATACCTCCAGGGGCCTAACCCGTGGGGGCCCCAACACCAGCTCCTCGGGCCCTACGCCTGAGTGCCCGAACCATAGCTCCAGGGGCCTAACCACTGGGGGCCGCCACCCCAGCTCCAAGGGCCCAACCCCTGAGCGCCTGAACCATAGCGCCAGGGGCCTAACCCCTGGGGCCCCAACACCAGCTCCACGGGCCCAACCCCTGGGAGCCCCAACATCAGCTCCAGGGGCCCAACCCGAGCTCCCGAACCATAGCTCCATGCAGGAAATACTCTGTGCATTACCCTGCCTGACCACAAGGTGTCACTGTTGCTCCATGCGGGGAAATGCTCTGTGTATTACCCTGTGTGGCTACATGGTGTCACTGTACCTCTATGGGGGGAAATGCTCTGTGCATTACCCTATGTGGCCACACGGTGCCACGCTTGCTCCATTCAGCAAATGCTCTGGGCATTACCCTGCATAGCAACACAGTGTTACTGTTGCTCCATGCGTGAAATGCTCTGGGCATTACTGTGATGGAGTGGGAACTGTCTGTGTGGGGGATGGGAGAGCAGGGGGTGACTTCAGCTCAGGGGCGCCAACACCAGCTCCAGGGGCCCAACCCCTGAGCGCCTGAACCATAGCTCCAGGGGTTTAACCCCCAGGGGCCCCAACCCCAGCCCCAGCAGCCCAACCCCTGGGGGTACCAACACAAGCTCCAGCGGCCCAATCCCTGAGCGCCCGAACCATCGCTCCACGGGCCCAACCCCTGAGCGCCTGAACCATAGCTCCAGGGGCCTAATCCCTGGGGCCCCAACACCAGCTCCAGGGGCCCAACCCCGGGGGCCCCAACACCAGCTCCAGGGGCCCAACCCCTGAGCGCCCGAACCATAGCTCCAGGGGCCTAACCCCTGGGGGATCCAACACCAGCTCCAGGGGCCCAACCCCTGAGCGCTCGAACCATAGCTACAGGGGCCTAACCCCTGGGGAACCCCACCCCAGCTCCAAGGGCCCAAAACCTGAGCGCCCGAACCATAGCTCCAGGGGCCTAACCGCTGGGGCCCCAACACCAGCGCCAGGGGCCCAACCTTTGGGGGCTCCAACACCAGCTCCAGGGGTCCAACCCCTGAGCGCCCGAACCATAGCTGCAGGGGCCTAACCTCTGGAGGCCCCCACCCGAGCTCTAACGGTCCAACCCCTGAGCGCCGGAACCATAGCTCTAGGGGCCTAAACCCTGGGGGCCCCAACCCCAGCCCCAGGAGCCCAACCCCCGGGGGCCCCAACACCAGCTCTAGGGGCCCAGCCCCTGAGCGACCGAACCATAGCTCCAGGGGCCTAACCCCAGGGTCCCCAACACCAGCTCCAGGGGACCAACAACTGAGGGCCCCAACAAAGGCTCCAGGGACCCAACCCCTCAGCGCCCGAACCACAGCTCCAGGGGTGTAACCCCCGGGGGATCCAACCCGAGCTCCAGGGGCCGAAAACGTGGGGGCCCCAACACCAGCTCCAGGGTCCCAACCCCTGAGCGCCCGAACAATAGCTCCAGGGGCCTAATCCCTGGGGGCCCCCATCCCAGCTGCAAAGGCCCAACCCCTGAGCGCCCGAACCATAGCTCCAGGGGCCCAACCCCTGAGCGCCCGAACCATAGCTCCAGGGGCCTAACCCCTCGGGCCCCAACACCAGCTCCAGAGCCCTAACTCCTCGTGGCCCCAACACAAGCTCCAGGGGCCCAAACCCTGAGAGCCTGAAATATATCTCCAGGGGGCTAACCCCTGGGGACCCGAACCCCAGCTCCAGGGGCCCAATCCCTGGGGGCCCCAACACCAGCTCCAGGGGGACAACCCCTGGGGGCCCCAACACCAGCTCCAGGGGCCCAACCCCTGAGCGCCCGAACCATAGCTCCAGGGGCCTAACCCCTGGGGGCCCCAAACCCAGCTCCAGGGGCCCAACCCCTGGGGGCCCCAACACCAGCTCCAGGGGCCCAAACCCTGAGCGCCCGAACCATAGCTCCAGGGCCTAACCCCCGGGGGCCCCAACCCCAGCTCCAGGGGCCCAACCCCTGGGGGCCCCAACACCAGCTCCAGGGTTGCAACCCCTGAGCGCCCGAACCATAGCTCCAGGGGCCTAACCCCTGGGGGCCCAAACACCAGCTCCAGGGGCCCAACCCCTGAGCGCTCGAACAATACCTCCAGGGGACTAACCCCTGGGAGCCCCAACACCAGCTCCAGGGCCCCAACCCCTGAGCACTCGAGCAATAGCTATAGGGGCCTAACCCCTGGGGGCCCCCACCCCAGCTCCAAGGTCCCAAAACCTGAGCGCCCGAACCATAGCTCCAGGGCCCTAACTCCTGGGGCCCCAACACCAGCCCCAGGAGCCCAACCCCTGGGGGCCCAAACACCAGCTCCAGGGGCCCAACCCCTGGGGGCCCCAACACCAGCTCCAGGGGCCCAACCCCTGAACGCCTGAACCATAGCTACAGGGGCCTAACCCCTGGGGCCCCAAGACCAGCTCCAGGGGCCAGCCCCTGTGGGCCCCAGCACCAGTCCAGGGGCCCAACCCCTAAGCGCCCGAAGCACAGTTCGAGGGGCCTAAAACCTCGGGGCCCCAACAGCAGCTCCAGGGGCCCAACCCCTGAGCGCACGAACAATACCTCCAGGGGCCTAACCCCTGTGGGCCCCAACACCAGCTCCAGGGGCCCAACCCCTGAGCGCTGGAACAATAGCTCCAGGGGCCTAACCCCTGGGGGCCCCAACCCCAGCCCGAGGAGCCCAACCCCTGGGGGCCCCAACACCAGCTCCAGGGGCCCAACCCCTCAGCGTCTGAACCATAGCTCCAGGGGTCTAATCCCCGGGGGCTCCAACCCCAGCTCCAGGGGTCCCACCCCTGAGCGCCCGAACCATAGCTGCAGGGGCCAAACCCCTGGGGGCCCCCACCCCAGCTCCAACGGCCCAACCCCTGAGCGCCGGAACCATAGCTCCAGGGGCCTAACCCCTGGGGGCCGAAACCCCAGCCCCAGGAGCCCAATCCCTGGGGGCCCCAACACCAGCTCCAGGGGCCCAACCCCTGAGCGCCCGAACCATCGCTCCACGGGCCCAACCCCTGAGCGCCCGAACCATAGCTCCAGGGGCCTAACCCCTGGGGCCCCAACAACAGCACCAGGGGTCCAACCCCTGGGGGCCCTAACACCAGCTCCAGATGCCCAACCCCTCAGCTCCCGATTCATAGCTCCAGGGGCCTAATCCCTGGGGGCCCCAAAACCAGCTCCAAGGGCCCAACCCCTGAGCGCCCGAACGATACCTCCAGGGGCCTAACCCCTGGGGGCCCCAACACCAGCTCCAGGGGCCCAACCCCTGGGGCCCTCGACCCCAGCTCCAGGGGCCCAACCCCTGAGCGCCCGAAACATAGCTCCAGGGTCCTAACCCCTGGGGTCCCCCTCCCCAGCTCCAAGGGCCCAACCCCTGAGCACCCGAACTATAGCTCCAGGGGCCTAACCCTAGGGGCCCCAACACTAGCTCCAGGGGCCCAACCCCTGAGGGCCCCAACAAAGGCTCCAGGGGCCCAACCCCTCAGCGCCCGAACCATAGCTCCAGGGGTGTAACCCCCGGGGGATCCAACCCCAGCTCCAGGGGCCGAACCCATGGGGGCCCAACACCAGCTCCAGGGTCCCAACCCCTTAGCGCCCGAACAATAGCTCCAGGGGCCCAAACCCTGGGGGCCCCACCACCAGCTCCAGGTGCCCAACCCCTGAGCGCCCGAACCATAGCTCCAGGGGCCTAATCCCTGGGACCCCAATACCAGCCCCAGGGGTCCAACCCCTGGGGGCTCCAACACCAGCTCCAGGGGCCCAACCCCTGAGCGCCCGAACCATAGCCCCGGGGGCCCAACCCCTGAGCGCCCGAACCATAGCTCCAGGGGCCTAACCCCTGGGGCCCCAACACCAGCTCCAGGGGCCCAGCCCCTGGGGCCCCAACACCAGCGCCAGGGGCCCAACCCCTGAGCGCCCGAACCATAGCTCCAGGGGCCTAACCCCTGGGGGCCCCAACACCAGCTCCTCTGGCCCTAACCCTGAGTGCCCGAACCATAGCTCTAGGGGCCCAACCTCTGGGGGCCACCACCCCAGCTCCAAGGGCCCAATCCCTGAGCGCCCGAACCATAGCTCCAGGGGCCTAACCCCTGGGGGCCGCAACCCCAGCTGCACGGGCCGAACCCCTGACGGCCCCAACAGCAGCTCCAGGGGCCCAACCCCTGAGAGCCCGAACCTTAGCTCCAGGGGCCCAACCCCTGAGCGCCCGAAACATAGCTCCAGGGGCCTAACCCCTGGGGTCCCCCTCCCCAGCTCCAAGGGCCCAACCCCTGAGCACCCGAACTATAGCTCCAGGGGCCTAACCCTAGGGGCCCCAACACTAGCTCCAGGGGCCCAACCCCTGAGGACCCCAACAAAGGCTCCAGGGGCCCAACCCCTCAGCGCCCGAACCATAGCTCCAGGGGTGTAACAACCGGGGGATCAAACCCCAGCTCCAGGGGCCGAACCCATGGGGGCCCAACACCAGCTCCAGGGTCCCAACCCCTGAGCGCCCGAACAATAGCTCCAGGGGCCCAAACCCTGGGGGCCCCACCACCAGCTCCAGGTGCCCAACCCCTGAGCGCCCGAACCATAGCTCCAGGGGCCTAATACCTGGGACCCCAATACCAGCCCCAGGGGTCCAACCCCTGGGGGCTCCAACACAAGCTCCAGGGGCCCAACCCCTGAGCGCCCGAACCATAGCCCCAGGGGCCCAATCCCTGAGCGCCTGAACCATAGCTCCAGGGGCCTAGCCCCTGGGGCCCCAACACCAGCTCCAGGGGCCCAGCCCCTGGGGCCCCAACACCAGCGCCAGGGGCCCAACCCCTGAGCGCCCGAACCATAGCTCCAGGGGCCTAACCCCTGGGGCCCCAACACCAGCTCCAGGGGCCCAGCCCCTGGGGCCCCAACACCAGCGCCAGGGGCCCAACCCCTGAGCGCCCGAACCATAGCTCCAGGGGCCTATCACCTGGGGGCCCCAACCACAGCTCCAGGGGCCCAAACCCTGGGGGCCCCACCACCAGCTACAGGGGCCCAACCCCTGAGTGCCCGAACCATAGCTCCAGGGGCCTAATCAATGGGACCCCAATACTAGCCCCAGGGTTCCAACCCCTGGGGGCTCCAACACCAGCTCCAGGGTCCCAACCCCTGAGCGCCCGAACCATAGGTCCAGGGGCCTAATCCCTGGGGACCCAACACCAGCTCCTAGGACCCAACCCCTGAGCGCCCGAACTATACCTCCAGGAGCCTAACCCCTTGGGACCCCAACACCAGCTCCTCGGGCCCTACCCCTGAGTGCCCGAACCATAGCACTAGGGGCCCAACCTCTGGGGGCCACCACCCCCGATCCAAGGGCCCAACCCCTGAGCGCCCGAACCATAGCGCCAGGGGCCTAACCCCTGGCGCCCCAACACCAGCTCCACGGGCCCAACCCCTGAGCGCCCGAACCATAGCTCCAGGGGCCTAACCACTGGGGGCCGCAAACCCAGCTCCACGGGCCCAACCCCTGACGGCCCCAACAGCAGCTCCAGGGGCCCAACCCTGAGAGCCCGAACCATAGCTCCAAGGGCCCAACCCCTGACAGCCCCAACACCAGCACCAGGGGCCCAACCCCTGAGCGCCCGAACCATAGCTCCAGGGGCCTAACCCCTGGGGCCACAACACCAGCTTCAGGGACCCAGCCCCTGGGGGTCCGAACACCAGTCCAGGGTCCCAATCCCTGAGCGCCCGAAGAATAGCTCGAGGGGCCTAAACCCTCGGGGCCCCAACACCAGCTATAGGGGCCCAACCCCTGAGCGCCCGAACAATATCTCCAGGGGCCTAACCCCTGTGGGCCCCAACACCAGCTCCAGGGGTCCAACCCCTGAGCGCCCGAACAATAGCTGCAGGGGCCTAACCCTTGGGGGCCCCCACCCCAGCTCCAACGGCCCAACCCCTGGGCGCCGGAACCATAACTCCACGGGCCTAACCCCTGGGGGCCCCAACCTCAGCCCCAGGAGCCCAACCCCTGGGGGCCCCAACACCAGCTCCAGGGGCCCAACCCCTGAGCGCCCGAACCATAGCTCCAGGGGCCTAACCCCTGGTGCCCCAACACCAGCTTCAGGGGTCCAACCCCTGGGGGCCCCAACAAAGGCTTCAGGGGCCCAACCCCTTAGCGCCCGAACCATAGCTCCAGGGGTATAACCCCCGTGGGATCCAACCCGAGGTCCAGGGGCCGAACCCCTGGGGGCCCCAACACCAGCTCAAGGATCCCAATCCCTGAGCGCCCGAACCATAGATCCAGGGGGGTAACCCCCGGGGCCCCAACCACAGCTCCAGGGGCCGAACCCCTGCGGACCCCAACACCAGCTCCAGGAGCCCAACCCCTGAGAGCCCGAACCATAGCTCCAGGGACTTAATCCCTGGGGGCCTCAACACCAGCTCCAAGGGCCCAACCCCTGAGCGCCCGAACCATCGCTCCAGGGGCCTAACCCCTGGGGGCCCCCAACCCAGATTCAAGGGCCCAACCCCTGAGCGCCTGAACCATAGCTCCAAGGGCCCAACCCCTGAGCGCCCGAACCATAGCTCCAGGGGCCTAACCCCTCGGGTCCCAACACCAGCTCCAGGGACCGAACCCCTCGGGGCCCCAACACCAGCTCCATTGGCCCAAACCCTGAGAGCCCGAACCATACCTCCAGGGGCCTAACCCCTAGGGACCAGAACCCCAGCTTCAGAGGCTCAACCCCTGGGGGCCCCAACACCAGCTCCAGGGGCCCTACCCCTGAGCGCCCGAACCATAGCTCCATGGGCCTAACCCCTGGGGGCCGAAACCCCAGCTCTAGCGGCCCAACCCCTGGGGGCCTCAACACCAGCTCCAGGGGCCCAACCCCTGAGCGCCCGAACCATAGCTCCAGGGGCCTAACCCCCGGGGGACCCAACCCCAGCTCCAGGGGCCCAACCCCTGGGGGCCCCAACACCAGCTCCAGGGTTGCAACCCCTGAGCGCCCGAACCATAGCTCGAGGGGCCTAACCCCTGGGGCCCCAACACCAGCTCCAGGGGTCCAAACCCTGTGGGCCCGAACACCAGCTATAGGGGCCCAACCCCTGAGTGCCCGAACCATAGCTCCAGGGGCCTAACCCCTGTGGGCCGCAACACCAGCTCCAGGGGCGCAACCCCTGAGCACTCGAGTAATAGCTATAGGGGCCTAACCCCTGGGGGCCCCCACCCCAGCTCCAAGGGCCCAATACCTGAGTGCCCGAACCATAGCTCCAGGGGCTAACTCCTGGGGCCCCAACACCAGCTCCAGGGGCCCAACCCCTGAACGCCTGAACCATAGCTCCAAGGGCCTAACCCCTGGGGCCCTAAGACCAGCTCCAGGGGCCCAGCCCCTGGGGGCCCCAGCACCAGTCTAGGGGCCCAACCCCTGAGCGCCCGAAGAACAGATCGAGGGGCCTAAAACCTCGGGGCCCCAACACCAGCTCCAGGGGAACAACCCCTGAGCGCTCGAAAAATACCTCCAGCGGCCTAACCCCTGTGAGCCCCAACACCAGCTCCAGGGGTCCAATCCCTGCGCGCCCGAACCATAGCTGCATGGGCCTAACCTCGGGCGGACCCCACCCCAGCTCCAATGGCCCAACCCCTAAGCGCTGGAACAATAGCTCCACGGGCCTAATCCCTGGGGGCCCCAACACCAGCCCCAGGAGCCCAACCCGTGGGGGCCCCAACACCAGCTCCAGAGGCCCAACCCCTGGGGGCCCCAACACCAGCTCCAGGGGCCCAACCCCTCAGCGCCTGAACCATAGCTCCAGGGGTTTAACCCCCGCAGTCTCCAACCCCAGCTCCAGGGGTCCAACCCCTGAGCGCCCGAACCATAGCTGCAGGGGCTTAACCCCTGGGGGCCCCCACCCCAGCTCCAACGGCCCAAGCCCTGAGCGCCGGAACCATAGCTCCAGGGACCTAACCCCTGGGGGCCCCAACCCCAGCCCCAGGAGCCCAACCCCTGGGGGCCCCAACACCAGCTCCAGGGGCCCAACCCCTGAGCGCCCGACCCATCGCTCCAGGGGCTCAACCCCTGAGCGCCCGAACCATAGCTCCAGGGGCCTAAGCCCTGGGGCCCCAACACCAGCTCCAGGGGTCCAAACCATGGGGGCCCTAACACCAGCTCCAGATGCCCAACCCCTGAGCGCCCGAGCCATAGCTCCAGGGGCCTAATCCCTGGGGGCCCCAAAACCAGCTCCAAGGGCCCAACCCCTGAGCGCCCGAACGATACCTCCAGGGGCCTAACCCCTGGGGGCCCCAACACCAGCTCCAGGGGCCCAACCCCTGGGGCCCTCGACCCCAGCTCCAGGGGCCCAACCCCTGAGCGCCCATACCACAGCTCCAGGGGCCTAACCCCTGGGGGCCCAAAACCCAGCTCCAGCGGCCCAACCCCTGGGGGCTCCAACACCAGCTCCAGGGGCCCAACCCCTGAGCGCCGGAACTATAGCTCCAGAGGCCTAACCCCTGGGTGCCCCAACCCCTGCCCCAGGAGCCCAAACCCTGGGGTCCCAACACCAGCTCCACGGGCCTAACCCCTGGGGCCCCAACACCAGCTCCAGGGGCCTAACCCCTGGGGGCCCCAACACCAGCTCCAGGGGCCCAACCCCTCAGTGCTCGAACCATAGCTCCAGGGATCAAACCCCCGGGGGCTCCAACCCCAGCTCTAGGGGCCCAACCCCTGAGCGCCCGAACCATAGCTCCAGGGGCCTAATCCCTGGGGACCCCAAAACAAGCTCCAAGAGCCCAATCATGAGCGTCCGAACGATACCTCCAGGGGCCCAACCCCTGGGGGCCCCAACACCAGCTCCAGGGGCCCAACCCCTGAGCGCCCGAAACATAGCAACAGGGGCCCAACCCCTGAGCGCCCGAACCATAGCTCCAGAGGCCTAACCCCTGTGGCCCCAACACCAGCTCCAGGGGCCCACCCCTGGGGGCTCCAACACCAGCTCCAGGGGCCCAACCCCTGAGCTCCCGAACCATAGTTCCAGGGGCCTAACCTATGGGGCCCAAACACCAGCTCCAGGAGCCCAACCCCTGGAGGCACCAACACCAGCTCAAGGGGTCAACCCTAGAGCACCCTACCCATAGCTCCAGGGGCCCAACCCCTGGGGGCTCCAACACCAGCGCCAGAGGCTCAACCCCTGAGCGCCCGAACCATAGGGCCATGGGCCTAACCCCTGAAGGCCGCAACACCAGCTCCAGGGGTCCAACCCCTTAGCGCCCGAACCATAGCTGCAGGGGCCTAACCCCTTGGGGACACCACCCCAGCTCCAACGGCCCAACCCCTGGGCGCCGGAACCATAGCTCCAGAGGCCTAACCCCTGGGGGCCCCAACCCCAGCCCCAGGAGCCCAACCCCTGGGGTCCCAACACCAGCTCCAGGGGCCCAACCCCTGAGCGCCCGAACCATAGCTCCAGGGGCCTAACCGCTGGGGCCCCAACACCAGCTCCAGGGGCCTAACCCCTGGGGGCCCCAACACCAGCTCCAGAGGCCCAACCCCTCAGCGCCAGAACCATACCTCCAGGGGTCTAACCCCCGGGGGCTCCACCCCAGCTCTAGGGGCCCAACCCCTGAGCGCCCGAACCATAGCTCCAGGGGCCTAATCCCTGGGGACCCCAAAAACCAGCTCCAAGAGCCCAACCCCTGAGCGCCCGAAGGATACCTCCAGGGGCCCAACCCCTGGGGGCCCCAACACCAGCTCCAGGGGCCCAACCCCTGAGCGCACGAAACATAGCAACAGGGGCCCAACCCCTGAGCGCCCGAACCATAGCTCGAGGGGCCTAACCCCTGGGGCCCCAACACCAGCTCCAGGGGTCCAAACCCTGTGGGCCCGAACACCAGCTATAGGGGCCCAACCCCTGAGTGCCCGAACCATAGCTCCAGGGGCCTAACCCCTGTGGGCCGCAACACCAGCTCCAGGGGCGCAACCCCTGAGCACTCGAGTAATAGCTATAGGGGCCTAACCCCTGGGGGCCCCCACCCCAGCTCCAAGGGCCCAATACCTGAGTGCCCGAACCATAGCTCCAGGGGCTAACTCCTGGGGCCCCAACACCAGCTCCAGGGGCCCAACCCCTGAACGCCTGAACCATAGCTCCAAGGGCCTAACCCCTGGGGCCCTAAGACCAGCTCCAGGGGCCCAGCCCCTGGGGGCCCCAGCACCAGTCTAGGGGCCCAACCCCTGAGCGCCCGAAGAACAGATCGAGGGGCCTAAAACCTCGGGGCCCCAACACCAGCTCCAGGGGAACAACCCCTGAGCGCTCGAAAAATACCTCCAGCGGCCTAACCCCTGTGAGCCCCAACACCAGCTCCAGGGGTCCAATCCCTGCGCGCCCGAACCATAGCTGCATGGGCCTAACCTCGGGCGGACCCCACCCCAGCTCCAATGGCCCAACCCCTAAGCGCTGGAACAATAGCTCCACGGGCCTAATCCCTGGGGGCCCCAACACCAGCCCCAGGAGCCCAACCCGTGGGGGCCCCAACACCAGCTCCAGAGGCCCAACCCCTGGGGGCCCCAACACCAGCTCCAGGGGCCCAACCCCTCAGCGCCTGAACCATAGCTCCAGGGGTTTAACCCCCGCAGTCTCCAACCCCAGCTCCAGGGGTCCAACCCCTGAGCGCCCGAACCATAGCTGCAGGGGCTTAACCCCTGGGGGCCCCCACCCCAGCTCCAACGGCCCAAGCCCTGAGCGCCGGAACCATAGCTCCAGGGACCTAACCCCTGGGGGCCCCAACCCCAGCCCCAGGAGCCCAACCCCTGGGGGCCCCAACACCAGCTCCAGGGGCCCAACCCCTGAGCGCCCGACCCATCGCTCCAGGGGCTCAACCCCTGAGCGCCCGAACCATAGCTCCAGGGGCCTAAGCCCTGGGGCCCCAACACCAGCTCCAGGGGTCCAAACCATGGGGGCCCTAACACCAGCTCCAGATGCCCAACCCCTGAGCGCCCGAGCCATAGCTCCAGGGGCCTAATCCCTGGGGGCCCCAAAACCAGCTCCAAGGGCCCAACCCCTGAGCGCCCGAACGATACCTCCAGGGGCCTAACCCCTGGGGGCCCCAACACCAGCTCCAGGGGCCCAACCCCTGGGGCCCTCGACCCCAGCTCCAGGGGCCCAACCCCTGAGCGCCCATACCACAGCTCCAGGGGCCTAACCCCTGGGGGCCCAAAACCCAGCTCCAGCGGCCCAACCCCTGGGGGCTCCAACACCAGCTCCAGGGGCCCAACCCCTGAGCGCCGGAACTATAGCTCCAGAGGCCTAACCCCTGGGGGCCCCAACCCCTGCCCCAGGAGCCCAACCCCTGGGGTCCCAACACCAGCTCCACGGGCCTAACCCCTGGGGCCCCAACACCAGCTCCAGGGGCCTAACCCCTGGGGGCCCCAACACCAGCTCCAGGGGCCCAACCCCTCAGTGCCCGAACCATAGCTCCAGGGGTCTAACACCCGGGGGCTCCAACCCCAGCTCTAGGGGCCCAACCCCTGAGCGCCCGAACCATAGCTCCAGGGGCCTAATCCCTGGGGACCCCAAAACCAGCTCCAAGAGCCCAATCATGAGCGCCCGAACGATACCTCCAGGGGCCCAACCCCTGGGGGCCCCAACACCAGCTCCAGGGGCCCAACCCCTGAGCGCCCGAAACATAGCAACAGGGGCCCAACCCCTGAGCGCCCGAACCATAGCTCCAGAGGCCTAACCCCTGGGGCCCCAACACCAGCTCCAGGGGCCCAACCCCTGGGGGCTCCAACACCAGCTCCAGGGGCCCAACCCCTGAGCTCCCGAACCATAGTTCCAGGGGCCTAACCTATGGGGCCCAAACACCAGCTCCAGGAGCCCAACCCCTGGAGGCACCAACACCAGCTCAAGGGGGCCAACCCTAGAGCACCCTACCCATAGCTCCAGGGGCCCAACCCCTGGGGGCTCCAACACCAGCGCCAGAGGCTCAACCCCTGAGCGCCCGAACCATAGGTCCAGGGGCCTAACCACTGTGGGCCGCAACACCAGCTCCAGGGGTCCAACCCCTTAGCGCCCGAACCATAGCTGCAGGGGCCTAACCCCTTGGGGACACCACCCCAGCTCCAACGGCCCAACCCCTGGGCGCCGGAACCATAGCTCCAGAGGCCTAACCCCTGGAGGCCCCAACCCCAGCCCCAGGAGCCCAACCCCTGGGGTCCCAACACCAGCTCCAGGGGCCCAACCCCTGAGCGCCCGAACCATAGCTCCAGGGGCCTAACCCCTGGGGCCCCAACACCAGCTCCAGGGGCCTAACCCCTGGGGGCCCCAACACCAGCTCCAGAGGCCCAACCCCTCAGCGCCAGAACCATACCTCCAGGGGTCTAACCCCCGGGGGCTCCACCCCAGCTCTAGGGGCCCAACCCCTGAGCGCCCGAACCATAGCTCCAGGGGCCTAATCCCTGGGGACCCCAAAAACCAGCTCCAAGAGCCCAACCCCTGAGCGCCCGAAGGATACCTCCAGGGGCCCAACCCCTGGGGGCCCCAACACCAGCTCCAGGGGCCCAACCCCTGAGCGCACGAAACATAGCAACAGGGGCCCAACCCCTGAGCGCCCGAACCATAGCTCCAGAGGCCTAACCCCTGGGGCCCCAACACCAGCTCCAGGGGCCCAACCCCTGGGGGCCCCACCACCAGCTCCAGGGGCCCAACCCCTGAGAGCCCGAACCATAGCTCCAGGGGCCTAACCCCTGGGGGACCCCACCCCAGCTCCAGGGGCCCAACCCCTGGGGTCCTAGACCCCAGCTCCAGGGGCCCAACCCCTGAGCTCCCGTACCACAGCTCCAGGGGTCTAACCCCTGGGGGCCCAAACCCCAGCTCCAGCAGCCGAACCCCTGGGGGCCCCAACACCAGCTCCAGTGGCCCGACCCCTGAGCGCCCGAACCATAGCTGCAGGGGCCTAACCCCTGGGGGCCCCTACCCTAGCTGCAGGGGCCCAAAACCTGAGCACCCGAACCATAGCTGCAGGGGCCTAACCCCTTGGGGACACCACCCCAGCTCCAACGGCCCAACCCCTAAGTGCCGGAACCATAGCTCCAGGGGCCTAACCCCTGGGGGCCCCAACCCCAGCGCCAGGAGCCCAACGCCTGGGGGACCCAACACCAGGTCTAGGGGCCCAAGCCCTGAGCTCCCGAACCACAGCTCCAGTGGCCTAACCCCTGGGGCCCCAACACCAGCTCCAGGGGCCTAACCCCTGGGGGCCCCAACACCAGCTCCAGGGGCCCAACCCCTCAGCGCCCGAACCACAGCTCCAGGGGTCTAACCCCCGGGGGCTCCAACCCCAGCTCCAGGGGCCCAACCGCTGAGCGCCCGAACCATAGCAACAGGGGCCCAACCCCTGAGCGCCCGAACCATAGCTCCAGAGGCCTAACCCCTGGGACCCCAACACCAGCTCCAGGGGCCCAACCCCTGGGGGCCCCAACACCAGCTCCAGGGGCCCAACCGCTGAGCGCCCGAACCATAGATCCAGGGGCCCAACCCCTGAGCGCCCGAACCATAGCTCCAGGGGCCTAATCGTTGGGGGCCCAACACCAGCTCCAAGGACCCAATCCCTGAGCCCCCGAACAATAACTCCAGGGGCCTAACCCCTGGAGGCCCCAACACCAGCTCCTCGGGCCCTACCCCTGAGTGCCCGAACCATAGCTCCTGGGGCCTAACCCCTGGGGGACCCAACCCCAGCTCCAGGGGCCCAACCCCTGAGCGCCCGAACCATAGCTCCAGGGGCCTAACCCCCGGGGGCCCCAACCCCAGCTCCATGGGCCCAACCCCTGGGGCACTCGACCCCAGCTCCAGGGGCCCAAACCCTGAGCGCCCGAACCATAGCCCCAGTGGCCCAACCCCTGAGCTCCCGTACCATAGCTCCAGGGGCCTAACCTCTGGGGCCCCAACACCAGCTCCAGGGGCCCAGCAACTGGGGCCCCAACACCAGCTCCTCGGGCCCTACCCCTGAGTGCCCGAACCATAGCTCCAGGGGCCTAACCACTGGGGGCCCGCACCCCAGCTCCAGGGGCCCAACCCCAGAGCTCCCGAACTGTAGCTCCATGCAGGAAATGCTCTGTGGATTACCCTGCGTGACCACAAGGAGACACTGTTGCAGCATGCGGGGAAATGCTCTGTGTATTACCCTGTGTGGCTACATGGTGTCACTGTTGCTCCATGCGGGGAAATGCTCTGTGCATTACCCTATGTGGCCACACGGTGTCACTCTTGCTCTATGCAGCAAATGCTCTGGGCATTACCCTGCATAGCCACACAGTGTTACTGTTGCTCCATGCGTTAAATGCTCTGGGCATTACTGTGATGGAGTGGAGACTGTCTGTGTGGGGGATGGGAGAGCAGGGGGTGACTTTAGCTCAGGGGCCCCAACACCAGCTCCAGGGGCCCAACCCCTGAGCGCCCGAAACATAGCTCCAGGGGCCTAACCCCTGGGGGATCCAACCCCAGCTCCAGGGTCCAACCCCTGAGCGCCCGAACCATTGCCCCAGGAGCCCAACCCCTGAGCGCCCGAACTATAGCTCCAGGGGCCTAACCCCTGGGGCCCCAACACTAGCTCCAGGGGCCCAGCCCCTGGGGCCCCAACACCAGCTCCAGGGGCCCAACCCCTGAGCGCCCGAACCATAGCTCCAGGGGCCCAAACCCTGGAGGCCCCACCACTAGCTCCAGGGGCCCAACGCCAGAGTGCCCGAACCAGAGCTCCAGGGACCCAACCCCTGAGCGCCCGAACCATAGCTCCAGAGGCCTAACCCCTGGGGCCCCTACACCAGCTCCAAGGGCCCAACCCCTGAGCGCCTGAACCATGGCTCCAAGGGCCCAACCCCTGAGCGCCCGAACCATAGCTCCAGGGGCCTAACCCCTGGGGGCCCCCACCCCAGCTCCAAGGGCCCAACCCCTGAGCGCCTGAACCATAGCTCCAAGGGCCCAACCCCTGAGCCCCCGAACCATAGCTCCAGGGGCCTAACCCCTCGGGTCCCAACACCAGCTCCAGGGACCTAACCCCTCGGGACCCCAACACCAGCTCCATTGGCCCAACCCCTGAGAGCTCGAACCATACCTCCAGGGGCCTAACCCCTGGGGACCAGAACCCCAGCTTCAGAGGCCCAACCCCTGGGGGCCCGAACACCAGCTCCAGGGGCCCAACCCCTGAGCGCCCGAACTATAGCTCCAGGGGCCTAAGCCCTGGGGCCCCAACACCAGCTCCAGGGGTCCAAACCCTGGGGGCCCTAACACCAGCTCCAGATGCCCAACCCCTGAGCGCCCGAACCATAGCTCCAGAGGCCTAATCCCTGGAGGCCCCAAAACCAGCTCCAAGGGCCCAAACCCTGAGCGCCCGAACGATGCCTCCAGGGGCCTAACCCCTGGGGGCCCCAACACCAGCTCCAGGGGCCCAACCCCAGAGCTCCCGAACCATAGCTCCATGCAGGAAATGCTCTGTGCATTGCCCTGCGTGACCACAAGGTGTTACTGTTGCTCCATGCGGGGAAATGCTCTGTGTATTACCCTGTGTGGCTACATGGTGTCACTGTTGCTCCATGCGGGGAAATGCTCTGTGCATTACCCTATGTGGCCACACGGTGTCAATATTGCTTCATGCAGCAAATGCTCTGGGCATTACCCTGCATAGCCACACAGTGTTACTGTTGCTCCATGCGTGAAATGCTCTGGGCATTACTGTGATGGAGTGGGGACTGTCTGTGTGGGGGATGGGAGAGCAGGGGGTGACTTTAGCTCAGGGGCCCCAACACCAGCTCCAGGGGCCCAACCCCTGAGCGCCCGAAACATAGCTCCAGGGGCCTAACACCTGGGGTACCCAACCCCAGCTCCAGGGTCCAACCCCTGAGCGCCCGAACCATTGCCCCAGGGGCCCAACCCCTGAGCGCCCGAACCATAGTTCCAGGGGCCTAACCCCTGGGGCCCCAACACTAGCTCTAGGGGCCCCGCCCCTGGGGCCCCAACACCAGCTCCAGGGGCCCAACCCCTGAGCGCCCGAACCATAGCTCCAGGGGCCTAACCCCTGGGGGCCCAATCCACAGCTCCAGGGGCCCAAACCCTGGGGGCCCCACCACCAGCTCCAGGGGCCCAACCCCTGAGTGCCCGAACCATAGCTCCAGGGGCCCAACCCCTGAGCGCCCGAACCATAGCTCCAGGGGCCTAACCCCTGGGGCCCCTACACCAGCTCCAGGGGCCCAACCCCTGGGGGCCCCAACACCAGCTCCAGGGCCCCAACCCCTGAGCGCCCGAACAATAGCTCCAGGGGCCTAACCCCTAGGGGCCCCAACACCAGCTCCAGGGGCCCAACATCTGGGGGCCCCAACACCAGCTCCAAGGGCCCAACCCCTGAGCGCCCGAACCATAGCTCCAGGGGCCTAACCCCGGGGGCCCCAACCTCAGCTCCAGGGGCCCAACCCCTGAGCGCCCGAACCATAGCTCCAGGGGCCTAATCCCTGGGGGCCCCAAAACCAGCTCCAAGAGCCCAACCCCTGAGCGCCCGAACGATACCTCCAGTGGCCCAACCCCTGGGGGCTCCAACACCAGCTCCAGGGGCCCAACCCCTGAGCGCCCGAACCATAGCAACAGGGGCCGAACCCCTGAGCGCCCGAACCGTAGCTCCACAGGCCTAACCCCTGGGGCCGCAACACCAGCTCCAGGGGCCCAACCCCTGGGGGCCCCAACACCAGCTCCAGGGGCCCAACCCCTGAGCGCCCGAACCATAGCTCCAGGGGCCTAACCCCTGGGGGCCTCCACCCCAGCTCCAGGGGCCAAACCCCTGGGGCCCTAGACCCCAGCTCGAGGGGCCCAACCCCTGAGCGCCCGTACCACAGCTCCAGGGGCCTAACCCCAGGGGGCCCAAACCCCAGCTCCAGCGGCCCAACCCCTGGGGGCCCCAACACCAGCTCCAGGGGCCCGACCCCCGAGCTCCCGAAATATAGCAACAGGGGCCCAGCCCCTGGGGGCCCCAGCACCAGTCCAGGGGCCCAACCCCTGAGCGCCCGAAGCATACCTTGAGGGGCCTAAAACCTCGGGGCCCCAACACCAGCTCCACTGACCCAACCCCTGAGCGCCCGAACAATACCTCCATGGGCCTAACCCCTGTGGGCCCCAACACCCGCTCCAGGGGTCCAACCCCTGCGCGCCCGAACCATAGCTGCAGGGCCCTATCCTCTGGGGGACCCCACCCCAGCTCCAACGGCCCAACCCCCGAGCACTGGAACAATAGCTCCAGGGGCCTAACCCCTGGGGGCCCCAACCCCAGCCCCAGGAGCAAAACCCTTGGGGGCTCCAACACCAGCTCCAGGGGCCCAACCCCTGGAGGCCCGAACACCAGCTCCAGGGGCCCAACCCCTCATCGCCCGAACCATAGCTCTAATGGTCTAACCCCGGGGGCTCCAACCCCAGCTCCAAGAGCCCAACCCCTGAGTGCCCGAATGATACCTCCAGGGGCCCATCCCCTGGGGGCCCCAACACCAGCTCCAGGGGCCCAACCCCTGGGGGCCCCAACACCAGCTCCAGGGGCCCAACCCCTGAGCGCCCGAACCATAGATCCAGGGGCCTAACCCCTGGGGGCCCCCACCCCAGCTCCAGGGGCCCAACCCCTGGGGGCCCCAACACCAGCTCGAGGGGCCCAACTCCTGAGTGCCCGAACCATAGGTCCAGGGGACTAACCCCTGGGGGCTCCCACCCCAGATCCATGGGCCCAACCCCTGGGGCCCTAGACCCCAGCTTCAGGGGCCCAACCCCTGAGCGCCCATACCACAGCTCCAAGGGCCCAACCCCTGAGCGCCCGAAGCATATCTCGAGGGGCCTAAAACCTCGGGGCCCCAACACCAGCTCCAGGGGCCCAACCCCTGAGCGCCCGAACAATACCTCCAGGGGCGTAACCCCTATGGGCCCCAACACCAGCTCCAGGGGTCCAACCCCTGAGCGCCCGAACCATAGCTGCAGGGGCTTAACCGCTGGGGGACCCCACCCCAGCTCCAACGGCCCAACCCCTGGGGGCCCCAACAAAGGCTCCAGAGGTCCAACCCCGCAGCGCTCGAACCATAGCTCCAGGTGTCTAACCCCCGGGGGCTCCAACCCCAGCTCCAGGGGCCCAACCCCTGGGGGCCCCAACAGCAGCTCCAAGGGCCCAATCCCTGAGCGCCCGAACCATAGCTGAAGGGGCCTAACCCCCGGGGTCCCCAACCCCAGCTCCAGGGGCCCAACCCTAGGGGCCCTCGACCCCAGCTGGAGGGGCTCAACCCCTGAGCGCCCGAACTATAGCTCCAGGGGCCCAACCCCTGAGCTCCCGAACCATAGCTCCAGGGGTATAACCCCCGGGGGCTCCAGCCCCAGCTCCAGGGGTCCAACCCCTGAGCGCCCGAACCATAGCTGCAGGGGCCTAACCCCTGGGGGCCCCCACTCCAGCTAAAACGGCCCAACCCCTGAGCGCCCGAACCATAGCTCCAGGGTCCTAACTCCTGGGGGCCCCAACCCCAGCCCCAGGAGCCCAACCCCTGGGGGCACCAACACCAGCTCCAGGGACCCAACCCCTGAGCGCCCGAACCATAGCTCCAGGGGCCTAACCCCCGGGGGCCCCAACCCCAGGTCCAGGGACCAAATCCCTGGACCCCTCGACCCCAGCTCCAGGGGCTCAACCCCTGAGCGCCCGAACCATAGCTCCAGGGGCCCAACCCCTGAGCGCCCGAATTATAGCTCCAGGGGCCTAACCCCTGGGGCCCCAACACCAGCTCCAGGGGCCCAACCCCTGGGGGCCCCAACACCAGCTCCAGGGGAACAACCCCTGAGCGCCCGAACCATAGCTCCAGGGGCCTAAACCCTGGGGCCCCAAGACCAGCTCCAGGGGTCCAACCCCTCGGGGCCATAAAACCAGCTCCAGGGGCCCAACCCCTGAGCGCCCGAACCATAGCTCCAGGGGCCAAATCCCTGGGGACCCCAAAACCAGCTCCAAGGGCCCAACCCCTGAGCGTCCGAATGATACCTCCAGGGGCCTAACCCCTGGGGGACCCAACACCAGCTCCAGGGGCCCAACCCCTGAGCGCCCGAACCATAGCTCCAGGGGCCTAACCCCTGTGGGCCCCCACCCCAGCTCCAGGGGCCCAACCCCTGGGGCCCTCGACCCCAGCTCCAGGGGCCCAAACCTTGAGCGCCCGTACCACAGCTCCAGGGGCCTAACCCTGGGGGCCCAAACCCCAGCTCCAGCGGCCCAACCCCTGGGTGCCCCAACACCAGCTCCAGGGGCCCAACCCCTGAGCGCCCGAACCATAGCTCCAGGGGCCTAACCCCTGGGGCCCCAACACCATCTCCAGGGGCCCAGCCCCTGGGGCCCCAACACCATCTCCAGGGGCCCAACACCTGAGCACCCGAACTATAGCTCCAGGGGCCTAACCCCTGGGGGCCGCAACCACAGCTCCAGGGGCCCAAACCCTGGGGGCCCCACCACCAGCTCCAGGGGCCCAACCCCTGAGCGCCCGAACCATAGCTCCAGGGTCCTAATCCGTGGGGCCCCAACACCAGCTCCAGGGGCCCAACCACTGGGGGCCCCAACACCAGCTCCAGGGGCCCAACCCCTGAGCGCTCGAACCATAGCTCCAGGGGCCTAATCCCTGGGGGCCCAACACCAGCTCCTCGGGCCCTACCCCTGAGTGCCTAAACCATCGCTCCAGGGGCCTAACCAGTGGGGGCCCCCACCCCAGCTCCAAGGGCCCAACCCCTGAGCGCCCGAACTATAGCTCCAGGGGCCTAACCCCTGGGGCCCCAACACCAGCTCCAGGGGCCCAGCCTCTGGGGCCCCAACACCAGCTCCAGGGGCCCAACCCCTGAGCGCCCGAACCATAGCTCCAGGGGCCTAATCCCTGGGGCCCCAACACCAGTTCCAGGGGCCCAACCCCTGGGGGCCCAAACACCAGCTCAAGGGTCCCAACCCCTGAGCGCCCGAACCATAGCTCCAGGGGCCTAATCCCTGGGGGCCCAACACCAGCTCCAAGTACCCAACGCCTGAGCGCCCGAACAATACCTCCAGGGTCCTAACCCCTGGGGGCCCCAACACCAGCTCCTCGGGCCCTACCCCTGAGTGCCCGAACCATAGCTCCAGGGGCCTAACCACTGGGGGCCCCAACCCCAGCTCCAAGGGCCCAACCCCAGAGCTCCGAAACCATAGCTCCATGCAGGAAATGCTCTATGCATTACCCTGAGTGACCACAATGTGTCACTGTTGCTCCATGCGGGGATATGCTCTGTGTATTACCCTGTGTGGCTACATAGTTTCACTGTTGCTCCATGCGGGGAAATGCCTCTGTGCATTACCCTATCTGGCCACACGGTGTCATTCTTGCTCCATGCATCAAATGCTCTGGGCATTACCCTGTATAGCAACACAGTGTTACTGTTGCTCCATGCGTAAAATGCTCTGGGCATTACTGTGATGGAGTGGGGACTGTCTGTGTGGGGGATGGGAGAGCAGGGGGTGACTTTAGCTCAGGGGCCCCAACACCAGCTCCAGCGGCCCAACCCCTGAGCGCCCAAAACATAGCTCCAGGGGCCTAACCCCTGGGGTCTCCAACACCAGCTCCAAGGGCCCAACGCTTGAGCGCCAGAACAATACCTCCAGGGGCCTAACCCCTGGGGGACCCAACACCAGCTCCAGGGGCCCAACCCCTGAGCGCTCGTACCATAGCTGCAGGGGCCTAACCCCTGGGGGCCCCAACCCCAGCTCCAAGGGCCCAACCACTGAACGCCCGAACCATAGCTCCAGGGGCCTAACCCCTGGGGGCCCCAACCCCAGCCCCAGGAACCCAACCCCTGGGGGCCCCAACACCAGCTCCAGGGGCCCAAACCCTGAGCGCCCGAACCATAGCTCCAGGGGCATAACCCCAGGGGCCCGAACACCAGCTCCAGGGGCCCAATCCCTGGGGGCCCCAAAAAAGACTCAAGGGGCCCAACCCAGCAGCGCTCGAACCATAGCTCCAGGGGTCTAACCCCCGGGGGCTCCAACCCCAGCTCCAGGGGCCTAACCCCTGGGGGCCCCAACCCCAGCTCCAGGGGCCCAACCCTTGGGGCCCTCGACCCCACCTCCAGGGGCCCAACCCCTGAGCGCCCGAACTATAGCTCCAGGGGCCCAACCCCTGAGCTCCCGAACCATAGCTCCAGGGGTATAACCCCCGGGGGCTCCAGCCCCAGCTCCAGGGGTCCAACCCCTGAGCGCCCGAACCATAGCTGCAGGGGCCTAACCCCTGGGGGCCCCCACCGCAGCTCCAACGGCCCAACCCCTAAGTGCCTGAACCATACCTCCAGGGGCCTAACCCCTGGGGGCCCCAACCCCAGCCCCAGGAGCCCAACCCCTGGGGGCCCCAACACCAGCTCCAGGGGCCGAACCCCTGAGCGACCGAACCATAGCTCCAGGGGCCTAACCCCCGGGGGCCCCAACCCCAGGTCCAGGGGCCAAACCCCTGGACCCCTCGACCCCAGCTCCAGGGGCCCAACCCCTGAGCGCCCGAACCATAGCTCCAGGGGCCCAACCCCTGAGCGCCCGAACCATAGCTCCAGAGGCCTAACCCCTAGGGGCCCCAACCCCAGCTCCATGGGCCCAACCCCTGGGGGCCCCAACACCAGCTCCAGAGGCCGAACCCCTAGGGGCCCCATCTCCAGCTCCAGGGGCCCAACCCCTGGGGGAACCCCACCCCAACTCCAAGGGCCCAAAACCTGAGCGCCCGAACCATAGCTCCAGGGGCCTAACTCCTGGGGCCCCAACACCAGCGCCAGTGGCCCAACCCCTGGGGTCCCAACACCAGCTCCAGGGGCCCAACCCCTGAGCGCCCGAACCATAGCTGCAGGGGCTTAACCGCTGGGGGACCCCACCCCAGCTCAAACGGCCTAACCCCTGAGCGCTGGAACCATAGCTCCAGGGGCCTAACCCCTGGGGGTCCCAACCCCAGCCACAGGAGCCCAACCCCTGGGGGCCCCAACACCAGCTCCAGGGGCCCAACCCCTGAGCGCCCGAACCATAGCTCCAGGGGCATAACCCCTGGGGACCCAACACCAGCTCCAGGGGCCCAACCTCTGGGGGAACCCAACAAAGGCTCCAGGGGCCCAACCCCGCAGCCCTCGAACCATAGCTCCAGGGGTCTACCCCGGGGGCTCCAACCCCAGCTCCAGGGGCCCAACCCCTGAGCGCCCGAACCATAGCTCCAGGGGCCTAACCCCCGGGGGCCCCAACCCCAGCTCCAGGGGCCCAACCCTTGGGGCCCTCGACCCCACCTCCAGGAGCCAAGCCCCTGAGCGCCCCAACTATAGCTTCAGGGGCCCAACCCCTGAGCGCCCGAACCATAGCTGCAGGGGCCTAACCCCTGGGGGCCCCCACCCCAGCTCCAACGGCCCAACCCCTGAGCGCCCGAACCATAGCTCCAGGGGCCTAACCCCTGGGGGCCCCAACCCCAGCCCCAGGAGCCCAACTCCTGGGGGCCCCAACACGAGCTCCAGGGACCCAACCCCTGAGCACCCGAACCATAGTTCCAGGTGCCTAACCCCCGGGGGCCCCAAGCCCAGGTCCAGGGGCCAAACCCCTGGACCCCTCGACCCCAGCTCCAGGGGCCCAACCCCTGAGCGCCCGAACCATAGCTCCAGGGGCCTAACCCCTGGGGCCCCAACACCAGCTCAAGGGGCCCAACCCCTGGAGGCCCCCACACCAGCTCCAGGGGCCCAACCCCTCAGCGCCCGAACCATAGCTCCAGGGGCCTAACCCCTGGGGCCCCAACACCAGCTCCAGGGGTCAAACCCCTCGGGGCCATAACACCAGCTCCAGGGGCCCAACCCCTGAGCGCCCGAACCATAGCTCCAGGGCCTAATCCCTGGGGACCCCAAAACCAGCTCCAAGGGCCCAACCCCTGAGCGTCCGAACGATACCTCCAGGGGCCTAACCGCTGGGGGACCCAACACAAGCTCCAGGGCCCCAACCCCTGAGCGCCCGAACCATAACTCCAGGGGCCTAACCCCTGGGGGCCCCCACCCCAGCTCCAGGGGCCCAACCCCTGCGGCCCTCGACCCCAACTCCAGGGGCCCAAACCCTGAGCGCTCGTACCACAGCTCCAGGGGCCTAACCCTGGGGGCGCAAACCCCAGCTCCAGCGGCCCAACCCCTGGGTGCCCCAACACCAGCTCCAGGGGTCCAACCCCTGAGCGCCCGAACCATAGCTCCAGGGGCCTAACCCCTGGGGCCCCAACACCAGCTCCAGGAGCCCAACCCGTGGGGGCCCCAACAAAAGCTCCAGAGGCCCAACCCCAGAGCGCGCTAACCATAGCTCCAGGGGCCCAACCCCTGGGGGCCCCAACACCAGCTCCAGGGGCCCAACCCCTCAGCGCCAGAACCATAGCTCAAGGGGCCTAATCCCTGGGGCCCGAACACCAGCTCCAGGGGCCAAGCCCCTCCGCCCCAACACCATCTCCAGGGGCCCAACACCTGAGCGCCCGAACCATAGCTCCAGGGGCATAACCCCTGGGGGCCCCAACCACAGCTCCAGGGGCCCAAACCCTGGGGGCCCCACCAGCAGCTCCAGGGGCCCAACCCCTGAGCGCCCGAACCATATCTCCAGGGTCCTAGTCCCTGTGGGCCCAACACCAGCTCCTCGGGCCCTACCCCTGAGTGCCCGAACCATAGCGCCAGGGGCCTAACCCCTGGGGGCCCCCACCCCAGCTCCAAGGGCCCAACCCCAGAGCGCCCGACCCATAGATCCAGGGGCATAACCCCTGGGGCCCCAACACCAGCTCCAGGGGCCCAAACCCTGGGGGCCCCAACAAAGGCTCCAGGGACCCAACCCCGCAGCGCTCGAACCATAGCTCCAGGGGTATAACCCGCGGGGGCTCCAAACCCAGCTCCAGGGGCCCAACCCCTGGGGGCCCCAACACCAGCTCCAAGGGCCCAACCCCTGAGTGCCCGAACCATAGCTCCAGGGGCCTAACCCCCTGGGGCCCCAAACCCAGCTCCAGGGTCCCAACTCTTGGGGCCCTCGACCCCACCTCCAGGGGCCCAACCCCTGAGCGCCCGAACTATAGCTCCAGGGGCCCAACCCCTGAGCTCCCGAACCATAGCTCCAGGGGTATAACCCTCAGGGGCTCCAGCCCCAGCTCCAGGGATCCAACCCCTGAGCGCCCGAACCATAGCTGCAGGGGCCTAACCCCTGGGGGCCCCCACCCCAGCTCCAACGGCCCAACCCCTGAGCGCCCGAAAAATAGCTCCAGGGGCCTAACCCCTGGGGGCCCCAACCCCAGCCCCAGTAGCCCAACCCCTGGGGGCCCCAACACCAGCTCCAGGGACCCAACCCCTGAGCGCCCGAACCATAGCTCCAGGGGCCCAACCCCTGAGCGCCCGAACCATAGCTCCAGGGGCCTAACCCCTGGGGCCCCAACACCAGCTCCAGGGGCCCAACCCCTGGAGGCCCCAACACCAGCTCCAGGGGCCCAACCCCTGAGCGCCCGAACCATAGCTCCAGGGGCCTAACCCCTGGGGCCCCAACACTAGCTCCAGGGGTCCAACCCCTCAGGGCCATAACACCAGCTCCAGGGGCCCAAGCGCTGAGCGCCCGAACCATAGCTCCAGGGGCCTAATCCCTGGGGACCCGAAAAACAGCTCCAAGGGCCCAACCGCTGAGCGTCCGAACGATACCTCCAGGGGCCTAACCCCTGGGGGACCCAACACCAGCTCCAGGAGTCCAACCCCTGAGCGCCCGAACCATAGCTCCAGGGGCCTAACCCCTGGGGGCTCCCACCCCAGCTCCAGGGGCCCAACCCCTGGGGCCCTCGACCCCAGTTCCAGGGGCCCAAACCCTGAGCGCTCGTACCACAGCTCCAGGGGCCTAACCCTGGGGGCCCAAACCCCAGCTCCAGCGGCCCAACCCCTGGGTGCCCCAACACCAGCTCCAGGGGCCCAACCCCTGAGCGCCCGAACCATAGCTCCAGGGCCCTAACCCCTGGGGCCCCAACACCAGCTCCAGCAGCTCAACCCGTGGGGGCCCCAACAAAAGCTCCAGGGGCCCAACCCCAGAGCGCCCTAACCATAGCTCCAGGGGCCCAACCCCTGGGGGCCCCAACACCAGCTCCAGTGGCCCAATCCCTCAGCGCCAGAACCATAGCTCAAGGGGCCTAATCCCTGGGGCCCGAACACCAGCTCCAGGGGCCCAGCCCCTGCGCCCCAACACCATCTCCAGGGGCCCAACACCTGAGCGCCCGAACCATAGCTCCAGGGGCCTAACCCCTGGGGGCCCCAACCACAGCTCCAGGGGCCGAAACCCTGGGGGCCCCACCAGCAGCTCCAGGGGCCCAACCCCTGAGCGCCCGAACCATAGCTCCAGGGGCCTAATCCGTGGGGCCCGAACAACAGCTCCAGGGGCCCAACCCCTGGGGGCCCCAACACCAGCTCCAGGGTCCCAACCCCTGAGCGCCTGAACCATAGCTCCAGGGGCCTAACCCCTGGGGCCCCAACACCATCTCCACGGGCCCACCCCTGGGAGCCCGAACACTAGCTCCAGGGGCCCAACCCCAGAGCTCCCGAACCATAGCTCCATGCAGGAAATGCTCTTTGTATTACCCTGCGTGACCACAAGGTGTCACTGTTACACTGTGCGGGGAAATGCTCTGTGTAATACCCTGTGTGCTTATATGGTGTCACTGTTGCTCCATGCGGGGAAATGCTCTGTGCATTACCCTATGTGGTCATACGGTGTCACTCTTGGTCCATGCAGCAAATGCTCTGGGCATTACCCTGCATAGCAACACATTGTTACTGTTGCTCCACGCGTGAAATGCTCTGGGCATTACTGTGATGGAGTGGGGACTGTGTGTGGGGGGGATGGGAGAGCAGGGGGTGACTTTAGCTCAGGGGCCCCAACACCAGCTCCAGGGGCCCAACCCCTGAGCGCCCGAAACATAGCTCCAGGGGCCTAATCCCTAGGAGCCCCAACACCAGCTCCAAGGGCCCAACGCCTGAGTGCCTGAACCATACCTCGAGGGGCCTAACCCCTGGGGGACCCAACCCCAGCTCCAGGAGCCCAACCCCTCGGGCCCTCGACCCCAGCTCCAGGGGCCCAACCCCTGAGCGCCCGAACCATAGCCCCAGGGGCCCAACCCCTGAGCGCCTAAACCATAGCTCCAGGGGCCTAACCCTTGGGGCCCCAACACCAGCTCCAGGGGCCCAGCCCCTTGGGCCCCAACACCAGCTCCAGGGGCCCAACCCCTGAGCGCCGGAACCATAGCTCCAGGGGCCTAACCCCCGGGGGCCCCAACCCCAGGTCCAGGGACCAAATCCCTGGACCCCTCGACCCCAGCTCCAGGGGCTCAACCCCTGAGCGCCCGAACCATAGCTCCAGGGGCCCAACCCCTGAGCGCCCGAATTATAGCTCCAGGGGCCTAACCCCTGGGGCCCCAACACCAGCTCCAGGGGCCCAACCCCTGGGGGCCCCAACACCAGCTCCAGGGGAACAACCCCTGAGCACCCGAACCATAGCTCCAGGGGCCTAAACCCTGGGGCCCCAAGACCAGCTCCAGGGGTCCAACCCCTCAGGGCCATAAAACCAGCTCCAGGGGCCCAACCCCTGAGCGCCCGAACCATAGCTCCAGGGGCCAAATCCCTGGGGACCCCAAAACCAGCTCCAAGGGCCCAACCCCTGAGCGTCCGAATGATACCTCCAGGGGCCTAACCCCTGGGGGACCCAACACCAGCTCCAGGGGCCCAACCCCTGAGCGCCCGAACCATAGCTCCAGGGGCCTAACCCCTGTGGGCCCCCACCCCAGCTCCAGGGGCCCAACCCCTGGGGCCCTCGACCCCAGCTCCAGGGGCCCAAACCTTGAGCGCCCGTACCACAGCTCCAGGGGCCTAACCCTGGGGGCCCAAACCCCAGCTCCAGCGGCCCAACCCCTCTGTGCCCCAACACCAGCTCCAGGGGCCCAACCCCTGAGCGCCCGAACCATAGCTCCAGGGGCCTAACCCCTGGGGCCCCAACACCATCTCCAGGGGCCCAGCCCCTGGGGCCCCAACACCATCTCCAGGGGCCCAACACCTGAGCACCCGAACTATAGCTCCAGGGGCCTAACCCCTGGGGGCCGCAACCACAGCTCCAGGGGCCCAAACCCTGGGGGCCCCACCACCAGCTCCAGGGGCCCAACCCCTGAGCGCCCGAACCATAGCTCCAGGGTCCTAATCCGTGGGGCCCCAACACCAGCTCCAGGGGCCCAACCACTGGGGGCCCCAACACCAGCTCCAGGGGCCCAACCCCTGAGCGCTCGAACCATAGCTCCAGGGGCCTAATCCCTGGGGGCCCAACACCAGCTCCTCGGGCCCTACCCCTGAGTGCCTAAACCATCGCTCCAGGGGCCTAACCAGTGGGGGCCCCCACCCCAGCTCCAAGGGCCCAACCCCTGAGCGCCCGAACTATAGCTCCAGGGGCCTAACCCCTGGGGCCCCAACACCAGCTCCAGGGGCCCAGCCTCTGGGGCCCCAACACCAGCTCCAGGGGCCCAACCCCTGAGCCCCCGAACCATAGCTCCAGGGGCCTAATCCCTGGGGCCCCAACACCAGTTCCAGGGGCCCAACCCCTGGGGGCCCAAACACCAGCTCAAGGGTCCCAACCCCTGAGCGCCCGAACCATAGCTCCAGGGGCCTAATCCCTGGGGGCCCAACACCAGCTCCAAGTACCCAACGCCTGAGCGCCCGAACAATACCTCCAGGGTCCTAACCCCTGGGGGCCCCAACACCAGCTCCTCGGGCCCTACCCCTGAGTGCCCGAACCATAGCTCCAGGGGCCTAACCACTGGGGGCCCCAACCCCAGCTCCAAGGGCCCAACCCCAGATCTCCGAAACCATAGCTCCATGCAGGAAATGCTCTATGCATTACCCTGAGTGACCACAATGTGTCACTGTTGCTCCATGCGGGGATATGCTCTGTGTATTACCCTGTGTGGCTACATAGTTTCACTGTTGCTCCATGCGGGGAAATGCCTCTGTGCATTACCCTATCTGGCCACACGGTGTCATTCTTGCTCAATGCATCAAATGCTCTGGGCATTACCCTGCATAGCAACACAGTGTTACTGTTGCTCCATGCGTAAAATGCTCTGGGCATTACTGTGATGGAGTGGGGACTGTCTGTGTGGGGGATGGGAGAGCAGGGGGTGACTTTAGCTCAGGGGCCCCAACACCAGCTCCAGCGGCCCAACCCCTGAGCGCCCAAAACATAGCTCCAGGGGCCTAACCCCTGGGGTCTCCAACACCAGCTCCAAGGGCCCAACGCTTGAGCGCCAGAACAATACCTCCAGGGGCCTAACCCCTGGAGGACCCAACACCAGCTCCAGGGGCCCAACCCCTGAGCGCTCGTACCATAGCTGCAGGGGCCTAACCCCTGGGGGCCCCAACCCCAGCTCCAAGGGCCCAACCACTGAACGCCCGAACCATAGCTCCAGGGGCCTAACCCCTGGGGGCCCCAACCCCAGCCCCAGGAACCCAACCCCTGGGGGCCCCAACACCAGCTCCAGGGGCCCAAACCCTGAGCGCCCGAACCATAGCTCCAGGGGCATAACCCCAGGGGCCCGAACACCAGCTCAAGGGGCCCAATCCCTGGGGGCCCCAAAAAAGACTCAAGGGGCCCAACCCAGCAGCGCTCGAACCATAGCTCCAGGGGTCTAACCCCCGGGGGCTCCAACCCCAGCTCCAGGGGCCTAACCCCTGGGGGCCCCAACCCCAGCTCCAGGGGCCCAACCCTTGGGGCCCTCGACCCCACCTCCAGGGGCCCAACCCCTGAGCGCCCGAACTATAGCTCCAGGGGCCAAACCCCTGAGCTCCCGAACCATAGCTCCAGGGGTATAACCCCCGGGGGCTCCAGCCCCAGCTCCAGGGGTCCAACCCCTGAGCGCCCGAACAATAGCTGCAGGGGCCTAACCCCTGGGGGCCCCCACCGCAGCTCCAACGGCCCAACCCCTAAGCGCCTGAACCATACCTCCAGGGGCCTAACCCCTGGGGGCCCCAACCCCAGCCCCAGGAGCCCAACCCCTGGGGGCCCCAACACCAGCTCCAGGGGCCGAACCCCTGAGCGACCGAACCATAGCTCCAGGGGCCTAACCCCCGGGGGCCCCAACCCCAGGTCCAGGGGCCAAACCCCTGGACCCCTCGACCCCAGCTCCAGGGGCCCAACCCCTGAGCGCCCGAACCATAGCTCCAGGGGCCCAACCCCTGAGCGCCCGAACCATAGCTCCAGAGGCCTAACCCCTAGGGGCCCCAACCCCAGCTCCATGGGCCCAACCCCTGGGGGCCCCAACACCAGCTCCAGAGGCCGAACCCCTAGGGGCCCCATCTCCAGCTCCAGGGGCCCAACCCCTGGGGGAACCCCACCCCAACTCCAAGGGCCCAAAACCTGAGCGCCCGAACCATAGCTCCAGGGGCCTAACTCCTGGGGCCCCAACACCAGCGCCAGTGGCCCAACCCCTGGGGTCCCAACACCAGCTCCAGGGGCCCAACCCCTGAGCGCCCGAACCATAGCTGCAGGGGCTTAACCGCTGGGGGACCCCACCCCAGCTCAAACGGCCTAACCCCTGAGCGCTGGAACCATAGCTCCAGGGGCCTAACCCCTGGGGGCCCCAACCCCAGCCACAGGAGCCCTACCCCTGGGGGCCCCAACACCAGCTCCAGGGGCCCAACCCCTGAGCGCCCGAACCATAGCTCCAGGGGCATAACCCCTGGGGACCCAACACCAGCTCCAGGGGCCCAACCTCTGGGGGAACCCAACAAAGGCTCCAGGGGCCCAACCCCGCAGCCCTCGAACCATAGCTCCAGGGGTCTACCCCCGGGGGCTCCAACCCCAGCTCCAGGGGCCCAACCCCTGAGCGCCCGAACCATAGCTCCAGGGGCCTAACCCCCGGGGGCCCCAACCCGAGCTCCAGGGGCCCAACCCTTGGGGCCCTCGACCCCACCTCCAGGAGCCAAGCCCCTGAGCGCCCCAACTATAGCTTCAGGGGCCCAACCCCTGAGCGCCCGAACCATAGCTGCAAGGGCCTAACCCCTGGGGGCCCCCACCCCAGCTCCAACGGCCCAACCCCTGAGCGCCCGAACCATAGCTCCAGGGGCCTAACCCCTGGGGGCCCCAACCCCAGCCCCAGGAGCCCAACCCCTGGGGGCCCCAACACGAGCTCCAGGGACCCAACCCCTGAGCACCCGA
>NW_026114833.1:0-41365 GCF_025201925.1 Gopherus flavomarginatus | reverse complement strand
TAGTCAGGTGCTTTGCCACCCAAGCCATTGTGCCTGCCTTGAGAAAATTCTTGCAACTGTTCCCTTTGATGGTCCACGACAACACCTGCAAATTCCAAACTACAGACATTCCCATTTCCCTCAAGACTGCACGGAAGAACTGGCAGGCCAAGCCAGGATCTTCTGGTTACTAGGAAGACACTTCAGCCAGCTCTTCCCAAAGATCACTATCTAAAGACCTTTAAACAGCCCTGTAGATGTTCACTGACAAGGAGATGCCAAAATAGAGTTCTCCACTGCCTGCAGCCATCACACTACCAGGAGTTCTGCGCACAGAGAGGCCCTGCTGGTGGAAAAGGCTTGGTAGAGACTCTTCTGACACCAGCCTGTGCTCATATACTGTTTAGCACTTTGTGTTGTGACTTCAGCATCCACAGATGCCAGTTGAGTTGGGGACATTTTTCCTGTCTCCACATTTGTCTAATGGCTCCTTTCAATACTTGCCACCAAAAAAAACTTGTTTCTTTTGCAAGCAATGTACAGCTAGGCAAAGGCAGTCTTCTCCATTTCCTCAGAAGATCACCAAGCTGTGGGGAGAGAAGACACATTCAGCCAAGCTGGATGCTGAATCTCCTCTTTGTTCAGCAGGTGTCTGTGAAGGACATAAATCTCCACCATGTAGAGGGCAAGAATAGGTTTATTACACACAGAACTGGCAGAGTGTCACCTTGCTTATTAGGCTCAGAGACACTGTTAATTGATTACAATAGAATATATAGATTTTCCATGGGTGGGGGAAAGAGACGGGGTAGGGAGTTCCAAACTCTGGGATAGGTTTTGCAGCAAGACATGATAAGCACAGTAGCCAAAGGTTAACAGGTTACATAATGTCTCCACCCATGGTCTCAAGTTAGCAAGTTAACATTTCATGAATACTTTGATAAAATGTTATTAGTATAAAATATCTATGCTGAATTCTGATTTGAGGTCCATAGGAAAGGAGCAACTCCTTTGATTGTCCTCCAGGTACATTCCTAGAGTTTAAAGCAAAGAAACAGTGAAAGTATATGGCAATAAAGATTGTTTTCTGTGTGTCTTAAGGCAAGGCATTGGTCCCTGGGAAGGGAGGTGGAAGGATGCCATATCTTATATTGACATCTGCCAACTTTTCATAAACTCAAGGTTGGATCTCTGGGAAGAACGTCTCCCTACAGAAGAGACTTACACAATAGGAACAGGGATTCTTTGTTCAATCTGCAACTCTGAATAAGATACAATTCTTTAGTTCTTAGCTCCAACACCTGGCAATTTGCTGACCAAGCCTATCTTAGCAAGCAAGGCTTTCTGTTTACCCAGCTTTCTTTTAGCTGGTCACTATTTGCTAGGCTTCTGGTCCCTTGATTATACTCTGGACTTTGGGTCTGGAAAAGAGCTGGCACAATCCATAGACCAGGTTGTTATATAATATGCACATGAATTTTAACCCTTCACATACAGTAATGGCAAAGTTCTTGGTTCAGGCTTGTAGCAGTGATGGAATAAACTGCAGGTTCAAATCAAGTCTCTGGAGTCCATCCACAGCTGGGATGGGTCATTCAGTCCCTTGTACAGAGCTTCAGTTTGTAGCAAAGTCCCTTCAGAGGTATGAAGCAGGACTGAAGACAAGATGGAGACGAGGCATCAGCCTTTTACAGTCTCTTGCCATGTGGTCTTTGTTTTCTTTGTCCCAAGGACACTCTATCCAGCACGTGGCATAGAAAAACCTTTGAGTTTTGTCCATAGGCAGGTCCCTGCATACCTTGCTGAGCCACAAGGCATATCTACCTTCTCTCAATGGGTTGATTGTAGAGCTGATGGTCCTTAATGGGCCATCAAGCAGGCTAGGCAGAACTGACACCAACTTGTCTGGCTGGGGTGTTCCTCGGAAGCATAGCACAAGTTTGAATACAGACAGCATAGAGCCAATATTCATAAAGTCAACTACAAAAATGATACACATCTAGAGATAGCATAATTATAATCAGCCAATCAGAACCTCTCCATAGACCCCTTTCACAACAACCTTTCTATCATATTGGCTGCAAGTATAGAACAGTGGTCACAATGGTGATCTATAAAGTTACAGATTATGTCAATAACATCACAGGAGGTGACACGGCATCAGTGAGACTGATATTGGAATACTGTCTCCAGTTTTGGTGTCCTCATTTGAAAAAGATACTGTGAAATTGGAGCTGGGGCAGCAAAAAAGCCACCAAAATGTTCTGAGGGCTGGAGAAAAATGCCTTCTAGTGAGCTATTGAAAGAGCTCCATCTGTTTAGCTTATCAAAAGAAGATTGAAAGGTGACTTCACTGAAGTGTTGAAGTGCCTTAATGGAGAGAAAAGATTGGGTATTAAAGGGCTCTTGAATGGAGCAGAGAAAGACATAACAAGACCCAATGATTGGAAGGTGAAAAGAGACAAATTCATATTACAACTAAGCCCCAAATAGTCAACAGCGAGGATGATTCACCACAGGAAGCAAGCTATCCAAGGAAAGTGGTGGAATCTCCATCCCCTGAAGTCATTCAGTGAAAACTAGATGCACTTTCCCCCAGAAGTAGCTATTGTGTTATGCAGGAGGCCTGTGATATGCAGGGGTCAGATTAGATGCTGTAATGGTCTCCTTCTGGCCAGAAAGTAGACTAATTTTACAGATACTTGTTTCGGAAAAACTGAGTGTAGCATTGGAGAGCAGCATCTGAAGTTTTACTGTCTAGCCAGCTTACTGCCTATAACGAACGCTCCTTGAGTGGGTGACCACAGGGAGTAGCTCAAACCTCCAAAGGGCCTGGCCAGGGAAATTGATGCTAGCCTTGGTACAGTGGACACACACCCGCCAATTAATGTGCTTAGTATGGGCCTGTGTCCTCGACTTTATACAATTTCCAGAGCGTTGCACTGTGGGTAACTGTCCCCATAGTTCCCGCAGTCTCCCCTGCCCTTGGAATTCTGGTTGAGATCTCAATGCTGACTGATGGGGCAAAAACAGTGTCATGAGTGAGTCTGGGTAAATGTCATCAACTCAATCCTCCCTCCATGAAAACAACAAGCAGACAATCATTTTGCGCCCTTTTCCCTGGATTGCCCGGGCAGACGCCATAGCACAGCAACCATGGAGCCCGTTCAGCCTTTTTTCACTGTCACCGTATGTCTTCTTTATAGTGCTGACAGATGTGGTACTGCAGTGCTACACAGCAGCATCCCCTTGCTTTTGCAAGTTAGCAAAGATGGTTACCAGCCCTACTGTACCGTCTGCTGCTTTGCAAGTTGACAATGACAGTTACCAGTTATACTGCACCATCTGTTGCTGTCATGGGTGCTCCTGGCTGGCCTCGATGGGGTCGGCCATGGGCTTATGGACAAAAATAGGAATGACTCCCCAGGTCATTCTCTTCTTTAAGTTTTGTCTAATGGAGAGTCAGTTCTGCCTAGACTATCAGGCAAGCCTACTAAAGAACCAGAGGGGCAAATGGGCGCTCCGGGTCAGAGCCCTAGAGATCCCGCAGAAATGATGCGCTGCATGCCATTCTAGTGGGTGCCCCTGCAACAACCCTACCCATTGCTTCCCTCCTCCCCTACCCCTCCTGGGCTACCATGGCAGTTATCCTCCCATTTGTGTGATGAACTAATAAAGAATGCAGGAGTTTGAAACAACACTGACTTTATTGCTTCTGCAAGCAGGGATCAAAGGGGGGAGGGGAGCGCAGCCTCCAGCTGCTATGAATGAACCTGGGAGTCATTCCCATCTTTGTCCAGGCATCCCCGGCCGACCTCACCGAGGCCAGTCAGGAGCACTCACGGGACGACGATGATGGATACCTGTCCTACTGTACCGTCTGCCGTCCGCAAGGGAAGGGAAGGGGATGCTGCTGTGTAGTGCTGCAGCACCACATCTGCCAGCAGCATCCAGTAGACATACAGTGACATTGAAAAAAGGTGAGAGAGGATTTTTTTTCCCTTTGCTTTCATGGGGGCAGGAGGCGGGGGAACGACATATACTTTGAACAACCCGCGACAATGTTTTTTGACCCTTCAGGCTTTGGGAACTCAGCCAAGAATTCAAATGGTTTTTGGAGAGTGCAGGAACTGTGGGATAGCTACAATCCTCAGTCGCCCCTCCCTCCATGAGCGTCCATTTCATTCTTTGACTTTCTGGTACGCTTGTCTCAGTTCCTTAAGTTTCAGCACTGCATTGAGTCCCTATTGTGGCCTCTGTCCATCATAGCCTTGGAGATTTTTTCAAATGTTTTGGTATTTCGTCTTTTGGAACGGAGTTCTGATAAAACAGATTCATCTCCCCATACAGAGATCAGCTTCAGTATCTCCCGAACAGTCCATGCTGGAGCTCTTTTTTGATTCTGGGACTGCATAGTCACCTGTGCTGATCAGCGCTCCACGCTGGGCAAACAGGAAATGAAATTCAAAAGTCCACGGGGCTTTTCTTGTCTACCTGACCAGTGCATCCGAGTTCAGATTGCTGTCCAGAGCAGTCACAATGGTGCACTGTGGGATAGCGCCCAGAGACCAATACCGTCAAATTGCAGCCACACTAACCCTAATCTGACATGGCAATACTGATTTCAGCACTACTTGTCATCAAGGAGGAGTACAGATACCGGTATTAAGAGCCCTTTATATCAATATAAAGGGCTTCTTTGTGTGGACAGATGCAGGGTTAATGTGATTTAATGCTGCTAAATTGGACATAAACTCGTAGTGTTGACCAGGCCAGAGAGAGCAGCAGGTTTCCCCTATTGTTTCCTGCTTTCGTTTCCTTGACTAGTTTCTCCTCTGCACCAACTTGCTGTATTAGTTTGTGAGTCTGACTAGCTCAGTTGGTAAAGCGTCAGACTTTTAATCTGAGGGTTCAAGTCCCTGGTCAGGTAATAAACTACTCATTATATCTTAAAAATCTGTCTTTCTGGAGTCTTCTTTGATGTTTTTCTCTTCAGGATTTTGCCTTTTCTAAGAAGGGCCTTTGTGTGTGGGGGATTGAAGGGGCAACTTCCTGACAGCCCCTCTGTCCTTGCAGGCTGGAGGAATAAAGGCCTCTGGGCATATAGCATGTTCCTCCCCTGCACGCACACACACAAAATATCCCTATGGAATTAGAATCACCTGCCGCCTTCCCCTGTTCTGCTGGATCCCCAAATGAGGATACTCTTCAGCCTAAACCCATGTCCCCTCTTTGCCCAGTGCCCCTCAGTCCCAACCCTCAGTCCCTCCTATGCTCACTGCTCCTCACTCCCAACCAGAGCCTGCTCCTCTTCACCCTTCTCCTCTGTCCCAACCCACAACCCCCTCCTATTCCCAGTGCCCCTCAATCTCAACCCACAGCTCCTTCCTTCCCCCCAGCAGCAGGTGCTTCAGACCCCCTCAGGAAGATTTTCTTGCAAGGTTTCGTGTATGAGTCGTCATGTGGATTTTACAGTATTTTGGGAATATGTTGGGTTGCTTGCCAAAATGATCACTTTTGGCTGGTGTTGGATTCCCAGTCTCCTTGTTATTGGGACAGGAGAAATAAAGGGTTGTTGTCCTTGTTGTGTGAATCGAGGGCAGCAGAACTGTGCTTGGCAGACCCAGATGGAGGGACTCACTCTCAATTCAATAGCACTTGCTAGGCCGGGGACATTGGTTCCAAAGCCAACTGGGCTGGGGCCTGAGTCCTCATGCTAAAATTTATGTGTTAGACCAACTTAGGACAGGGGTGGCTGTGGAGGGGGTGAGTGAGTCCCTAGACAACATAGTGAGTACGGTGCCTTCTTATTTTCCCCCTTTTCCACCCAGGATGGCAGATGAACTCTACAGAGGCATCTCTGGGCTTGCACTGACTAAGGACAACAGCTGTGAGTGGGGTGCAGAGAGGAGATGGCTCATGTTAAATGACTTTTGGTTGCTGGACTTACGAACCTTAGGGAGAAGGACACTGCCCAGCTTATTTGTGGGTGGGTCTTTTCCTCATAGTTTAGGTTTATGTGTTGGGGCTGCTGACATGACTTCTGCTAACCCTGGGCTTGCATTGCAATGTAGACATACCCTGAGAGTGCAGCTATACTGAGATAAAATCCCTGTGGCCTGGCTGGCCTGGATGATCTGATTTGGGCTCCTGGGGCTCAGGTTGTGAGGCTAAAAACTGCAGTGTAGACATTTGGGCTCAGACTGGAGCCCAGGCTCGGAGACCCTCACCCCTTGTGGAGTCTCAGAGGCTGGGCTCAAGCCCAAGTGTCTACACTGTAATTTTATTACCCTGTAGCACAAGCCCCACAAGCCTGAATCAGCTGACCCAGGGTTTGAGAATAGTGACTTGGGTGTGCTAATGGCAGTGTAGACATATGCTAGGCTATGTCCACACTGCAATGAAACATCCAGGGGTGCCCCATGCCAGCTCCGGCTCCTGGGGCTTGGGCCGTGGGGTGGTAAATTTGCAGTGTAGACATCTCAGCTCAGGCTCAATACCAGGGTCTGGGACCCCACAAGGTTGGGAGGGAGTTTAGCAAGCAAAAAAGGTAAAATGGCAGTGGAGTATTACCGTGGACTCAGTGGCATTTCTCCATTGGTCTGTCTGCTTTGGGGCAGGGACAATAACACGTCCTGCTGCTTTTGTTGTTTCAAAGGGCGGTTTAGGATTTTCATTCTCAGACACTGGGCACAAAGCAGGACTCAACCCTCAATGCAAATTAAATGAGCTGCCCACAGATTCTGGCAGCCACAATGAGCATTTGGTGCGAGAGCTCAGACCTGCCCCTGTCTCAGAGGGAGGGGGTCAGCTGCGAGGGGACTGGACCACTGTCCTATCAGCTCTTATCTCCCAAACTTTCAATAACTCTATTATCAGTGGCTCTGAGCATAATTTAAACCATAAGAAAAACCACACTGGGCTAGGCCGAAGGCCCATCTACCTCTGAATCTTGTCTTCTGACAGTAGCCAATACCATGTACCCCAAAAGCCACTCCCCTAGGGACCTGAACCCAGGATCACCTGTTTATAAGGTAAGTGCTTTAGCCAGCTAAGCCATGGTGCTTGCATCTGGTTAAAACACAGTGTGTGACCACACCTGACTCCCTGCCATCTCCACCAGGACCTGACAAGCTTTGCTTGTGTTTGGATTCTGCAAAGCGGAGGAGCAGATGAGGTTTTCCTTCAAGCTCTGTGTGTGTGTGTGTGTGTGTGTAAATCTTTGGCCAGGTCTGCACTACAAAATTATTTCAGCAGAATTATATTGCTCAGGTCTGTGAAAAAACTCACAACTCCCCTTCGGTCGGCAGCTCGTGGCTGGTGTACACACTGCAATGCCACATCTGGTGACAAAACTGCCCTGTTTTGGTGACAAAATAAAACCACTTCAATGAGAGGCCTAGAGCTTTTTGCAGCAAACTTAAAGGGACAGAGTGCCAGTGTAGATGCTGCCGTTCATTATATAACCATAACTGGCCTCCTCCAGTATCCCATAATGCCTGCCGTGAACTCGCCTGCCCTGCATTCTGCTACAGAGCCATGGGACCCTCCCGTTTCATAGCTCCAGGAAGTTCTGACAGCTAAGCCTGCTGCTCTGCTCCGGCAGCCAGGAGCAAGTCTCTGCCGTGGATGCTGCTCTTTCCAGCCCTGCAAACACAGAGCAGGTGGCAGGAGCTTCTTTACAGTGGGGGCGGTGGGGCATTGGCATCTGAACTGTGACACCCCCATGATACCCCTTCCTTCGAGGAGGCTCTTACCTTCTAAACAGGGATGGCTGTTTTCTAGTAAAATCACTACAAGGGAAGGAGAAAACTCAAAAGAGGTTCCTCCTGGCGCTCACATCCGTGAACCCAAGTACTCTCTCAGTCCTCAAAGAGAGACCCGGAGAAGGAGACTTGCTGAAGCAAAGCCCCAAGGGTCTCTGAGGTTTCCCTGGCCCCTCACCCCTGTCCTGCCTGGCTGATGTCAGCATCTCTCTGTGAGGTCACCACCTCCCCACCACCTTGGACCAATTGTCTGAGGTCCTGCAAAAGGCCTTTGTGATGTCACTGTCACACCCCTCCCTTGCTGTGCCAATGTCCTGCCCCTGGCCAGGCACTTTGGAGGTTTGAGCTACTCCCTGTGGATCACCCCACCGAAGGAGTGTTCGTTCTAGGCAGCAAGCTGGCTAGACAGGAAAACATCAGACGCTGCTCCCAATGCTACACTCTGTTTTTCAGAAATTAGTCAACTTTATGGCCGGAAGAGACCATTAGAGCATCTAATCTGACCCCCTGCATATCACAGGCCTCCTGTATGACACAAGAGCTACTTTGGGGGCAAAAACATTCCAGAAAGGCATCTACTCTTCATTAAATGACATCAGGAGATGACGAATCCACCACTTTCCTTGGTAGCTTGTTCCTGTGGTGAATCATCCTCACTGCTGAATTTTTGCGCCCTATTTGTAATATGAATTTCTCTTTTCACTTTTCGGCCATTGGGTCTTGTTATGCCTTTCTCTGCTCGATTAAAGAGCCCTTTAATACCCAGTCTTTTCTCTCCCTGAAGGCACTTCAGTACTTCAGTGAAGTCACCTTTCAATCTTCTTTTGATAAGCTAAACAGGTCGAGCTCTTTCACTACTCACTAGAAGGCATTTTTCTCCAGCCCTCAGAACATTTGGTGGCTCTTTGCTGCCCCAGCAGAGCAGTTTGCAGGGACCACTGGAGTGGTTCATGGAATGGCTGGTGGAGTGGAGCGGCTCAGACTCCCTGCTTGCAAGAGGGGAAGTATTGCCTCCTAGAGGCACCCAGGGGGGTGATGTGTAATTGTCCCAGGTCACTGGGTGGGGGCTCGAGCCAGTTTTGTATTGTTTTATTGAAGCAGAACCCCTAGATACTGAACCCAGCCCTTGTTTCTGCCAACTCAGAGGGGCAGAAGAGTTACAGGAATTTATCACACAACCCTCCCTGTTCCCATGGGGAGAATCTAGGGAAGGGGGAGTCATTCCTCACCTGTGCTCCCAGAAGAACTGCTAGGACTCCTTCCTGCCAGCTACTCACTCCTGGATTCACCCTCAGCTCCTGGGATCTTTCTGCTCCAAAGGCTCCAGAGGCCTGGGGTTGGGAGGGCGTCACTGCACAGTCTGAAACACAAGGGAGGATTCTGGAATTGAAGGAAGGAGCAGAAAATGGAGAGGAAAGAAACAGAGAGAAAATGCCTCATCTCTCTCCCCTCCCCGTCCCAGCAAGAAATGTTACCAAGGATCAGCGTTAGGGGAAATGGTGCCCTGGGTAAAACTTAGACTTTGGCACTTCCCCATCGCCCCTGGACGATCCCCCTCTCCCTTTACCCCCTAGCTCCAGCACTCCCAACCCTTGTGCCTCCTTCACCCCAACTCCTGCCCCCTCCTGTGCCCTAACCCCTACACTGTGTCCCCTTTGCCCTTAACTCCCATACTCCCCTCTTGTGCCACCAACCACTGCCCCCTCCTGAACCCCCTTGACCCCTAACCCCTGCACCCCTTCCTGTGCCACCAGCCACTGCCATCTCCTGCACCCCCTTCACCCCTAACCCCTGCACCCCTTCCTGTGCCACCAGCCACTGCCCCCTCCTGAATTCCCTTTGCCCCTAACCCCTGCACCCCCTCCTGTGCCACCAGCCACTGCCCCTCTCCTGCACCCCCTTCACCCCAACCCCTGCGCCCCAACCCCTGCCCCTCTCCTGCACCCCCTTCACCCTAATCCTACACCCCCTCCTGTGCCACCAGCCACTGCCCCTCTCCTGCACCTCCTTCACCCCTAACCCCTGCACCCCCTCCTGTGCCACCAGCCACTTCCCCTCTCCTGCACCCCCTTCACCCCAACCCCTTCCCCCGCTCTTTTGTCCCCAACCCCTGCGCCCCCTCCTGCACCCACGAGCGGACAGTGATATGTGTGCATGGAGCAGCTAGCATTGCTCCTCCCTGGGATGCTGCTCCTCCGGGCACCCCTAGGGGCTGTGGGGGTGGGGAGATGAGAAGTGACGTCATCCGAGCTCCCTGCATCCAGGTCACTTTCCTCAGCTGGGCTGCATAAGGGGAGGGCAGAGAGCAGCAGCTTCTGATGCTCCCCTCACAGCACAGCCCAGGTGGGGAAAGTGACCAGGACGCATGGAGCACATAGTGTTGCTCCTCACTCCCCCCAACCCTCTATGGGCCCATGGAGGAGCTTTGGAGCAGAGGAGAGCAGTGAGCACCTTTGCACTGCCACACGGTGCCCTTTGACCCCCTGGAGCCTTGGGTGGCTGCTGGGGGCCCCACCCCTAGTGCCGGCCAGGCTCCCCAGCACAAACAGCAGAAAACACAGGGAGACTGGCCCCACACTGAGCAGTGGTAGCCTGGGCGGCACGTAATGGAGGTCGGGGGGGCTCAGTCTCCCCAAACCTTGCATCACCAAGGGGACAGTGGGGCCCATGACTGGGACCCCGGCCAAATTAGGCCACCCTGCAAAAGTCTCCCCTATGTCAGCCCCAGGGCTGGAGGAGCTCCCACTCCCTGCTACGGCCCAGGGGCTGCAGCAGGGGTACGGAGCTTCTCTGGTCTCAGGGCCACAGCGGGGCAGGGGTAAAGGAGTGACAGGGTGGGGCTGGTGGGGGAAGGGGTGGAACAGAGGTGATAGTGGATGGGGCTATGGGTGGAAGGGGGGCAGAGCCACAGACAGAAGGGGGTGCATGGTTCTGGTGCTGGGGCCCCCACACTTGTTCTCCCTTTCCCTGGGCTTTGGTATCACTAGCCCCTGCTTAGCGAGTAGGGTTCAGTGGTCCCCATAATGTGGGGTATGACTCCTAGGGAGACACAAAGGAACATTCATGGGGGCACTTCAGGGCCTGAGTCAGCCCCCATGGAGGGCAGGGATGAAGCACCACTCAGCCCCACTCTGTCCCAGCTCTTCCCCAACCCCACCCTCAGTCTGGGCCTCTGGCTCCCAGCCCAGCAATGACCCCCTTGCCCCTGTCCGCACCCCTCTCCCCAGCAAGCAACAGCCCCACTCCCAGCCTGCTTCTCAACCGTGGCTTCCGAGGGGCCACAGCCATGGCTAAGAGGGCACAATGTGAAATATTTGGGGACCACTGTTTTAGCGTGATGTCCTCAATACTTCTCTGCAGTCCAATAAAAGCTATTCCTCACCCTCACCTCACCTCACCCCTCCATCAGGATGGACTAGGTCTGTTCTGCTGCCCTTCACTCATACAGGAAGGAGAATAACATTTTATTCCACTCAATCCTAAAGTGATTTGTAACCCAACACCATCCAAAACTGGTCATTTTGGGGAAGCGGCCCCATCATGCTGCATAGCTAGGCAGAGTAGGTTTGTCTATGCAAACACGGTCTGTTCCTGAAGTCTTTCCCCAGCTCCTCACTAGATGTGAGGGGGGAGCTCATTCAGACCCTGCTTACGCTTAGTATTTAAAAACTCCTTTGTGTCCCTATCTCTGTCGGCCTTAGATTTCTCCTCCTGTCCATTTTGTTACAACTCAGTTGAGTTGGCCCAGTGGTTAAGGTGATGGACTGCTAATCCATTGTGCTCTGCATGCATGGGTTCAAATCCCATCCTCACGGGATGCGTTTAGTCTTGACTCTTCCTTTATAGACAACCATCTCCCCACTTGGTACAATAACAGACACAACAATGTTGCTTCTTGCAAACAAAAACCTTCTCAGAAACTCCAACACCACCCCCCCCAGCTTTAAATAAAATGTCTAAATCCCAGATTTCTAAAAAATGTCTCTAGTTCTGTATTTCGTAGTTTTTATCTTAAAAGCTAATGTTTCCTCAAGCTGAATAAGGCAACGCTTCAAAGGAAAATGTTAGAAATGGTAGGGGAGAAATAGGAAAGGAAAAAGCCCCTTTTCTCAGGAGATACAAACTTGACTCCCTCCTGTCTCTATCACCAGTGGATTTTGCCTCCCTCCTTCTGAGGTGTAAATAAAATAAAGAGGAGACAAGGTGGTTTGGCACAAACAAAGGTAAGTGTAGTCAGGGTAAAGGTACAGAAAGCTGGGGGAACAGGGGAAAATGCGAACTTAATGAATACAATGAAACAGTGACTGGGTTTGGGAGCTTAACGCTCAGGCCCATAAACCCTCCCTTGGAAACTAGAAAACACTAAACAATGCCCCAACACAGAAACCTTTCCCCACTGTTCAGGTGCAGTGGATCCCAGGTGCCGGCGCGACGCCCAGGACCTTCCACTCTCCCGCTGATTTAGAGCCGTTGAGGAGGAGCACTGGGGAGTCCAGACGACGGTTGGGTTTCTTTGCTGGCACGGAGGCCCTCTGGGATGCTGGACACCAGGAATGCAGGACGGCAGGAATGGGGGTGACAGGCCTCCTGTTCCTCAGTCTCACGGTGGGACCGAGGGGGTTCTTCACTCTCCAGCTTGGGAGCACTGTGAAGACACGACCGTGGACGGGTGACTCAGAGATTCCCTTCTTCCTCATCACTGCACAACTGTTATCTTTTGTCTGAGCCAGGCAGAGTTTATCTTCATCACGTTCTATCCATCCACTTCTCAAAGTGTCATGTGATGAAGCATTCTCCGTTGTCTGTGCTTGGAGATGATGCTTTGACTTCTTTAATCCTCTATCAGAGTCGCTATGAGTGGAGATGAAAGTGTCAAAGACCTGGGAGAGGAATTCAAATGGATCCCAAACACAGTGCGATCATTGGGAGTTTAAATCCCAGGTTCCATCTATTGGCAAAGCCACTTCTAACAAGGTAGCTGTTTTGTCCCCCATTATGGCACAAGTTTGAAATATGGGCAGCATAGAGCCAATAGTCATAACATCAACTACAAAAATGATACACATCTAGAGATAGCATCATTATAATCAGCCAATCAGAACCTCTCCATAGACCCCTTACATGACAACCTTTCTACAGTATTGGCTGCAAATATAGAACAGGGGTCGCAACAGTGATCTGCACAGTTACAGATTATGTCAATAACGTCACAGGAGGTGACATGGCATCAGTGAGACTGATATTGGAATAGCTTTCAGTTTTGGTGTCCTCATTTGAAAAAGATGTTGTGAAATTTGAGCTAGGGCAGCAAAGAGCTACCAAATGTTCTGAGGGCTGGAGAAAAATACCTTCTAGTGAGCTATTGAAAGAGCTCAACCTGTTTAGCTTATGAAAAGAAGATTGAACGGTGACTACGCTGAAGTGTTGAAGTGCCTTAATGGAGAGAAAAGATTGGTTATTAAAGGGCTCTTGAATCTAGCAGAGAAAGGCATAACAAGACCCAATGATTGGAAGGTGAAAAGAGACAAATTCCTATTACAACTAAGGCACAAATAGTCAACAGCGAGGATGATTCACCACAGGAACAAGCTACCAAGGAAAGGGGTGGATTCTTCATCTCCTGATGTCATTTAATGAAGACTAGATGCCTTTCTTGAATGTGTTTGCCCCCAAAGTAGCTCTTGTGTCATACAGGAGGCCTGTGACATGCAGGGGGTCAGATTAGATGATCTAATGGTCTCTTCTGGCCAGAAAGTCGACTAATTTCTGAAAAACTGAGTGTAGCATTGGGAGCAGCGTCTGATGTTTTCCTGTCTAGCCGGCTTGCTGACTAGAATGAACGCTCCTTGAGTGCAGTGATCCACAGGGAGTAGCTCAAACCTCCAAAGGTCCAGGCCAGGGGCAGGACATTGGCACAGCAAAGGAGGGATGTGGCAGTGACATCACAAAGGCCTTTTGCAGGAGCTAAGACTTATTGGTCCAAGGTGGTGGGGAGGTGGTGACCTCACAGAGAGATGCTGACATCAGCAAGGCAGGACAGGGGTGAGGGGCCAGGGAAACCTCAGAGACCCCTGTGGCTTTGCTTCAGCAAGTCTCCTTCTCCGGGTCTCTCTTTGAGGACTGAGAGAGTATTTGGGTTCACGGACGTGAGCGCCAGGAGGAACCTCTTTCGAGGTTTCTCCTTCCCTTGTAGTGATTTTACTAGAAAACAGCCATCCCTGTTTAGAAGGTAAGAGCCTCCTGGAGGTTTAAAAGCTGTTCAGTCTGATCCATCTGGTGACAGGTGAATTCGAGGCATGGAAAACACGAGCTTAAGGAGGCAGAATTTTATTCTGCACCTGGGATTTTGTCCCTTAGAATCACTGGGGACATTAGGGTTTGTCCTTTTTGTTTCACCTCTTCCTCCATCGCTCCCTCCCTCCTTTCTCTTCTCTTGTTCCCTTTGTCCTTTTACCTGTTCCCCTCCCAACACCAGGAGGGAGGGGGAGAGAGAGAGAGTGTGTGTGGTTTTTTTAGTTTTTTGCAGGGCAGTGCTCTGCAGTTCTCACTGTGGGAGGTCTACCGAAAAATGTGAGGCTGAACTATTGCTCGGGAAGTGATCCCCACTGGTGACCTGGGCCATCCTTTGGGTTCTCTGGTGAGATCCCTCAGCCTCCCATCCTCAGTCTCTACCCTGATTGGCTGAGCCGGGGGTTATTGACAGGGAGGAGACTCAGGTCCTTGTTTTTCTCTTTATAAGTCAAAACCAGTTCTATGTTTGATGAATTTTGCCGCTTCTCTGCATTAGTTGTCTCTGAGCAGTTCATGATTCTCTCTAACATTGCAGTTCTCCTCAAATACTTGCTGAATAGTTACTGTCACTGTTGTTGGTCTGGAGCTCATCTGAGAGCACTTTATTCAGGTCATTCAGTGTCTGAAATTCAAGATCCAATGGTAGTTTGAAAATCAGGGCTCTTGGGTCCTATTCCCAACTCTGCCTCTGACTGGCTGTGTGACCTAAAACAAGTCAATTCTCCTTTCTCAGCCTTAGCTTCTCCCTCTTTCAAGTAGAAATAATAATGATCCGCTCTTACCTACCTGACGGTGGGTGGAGGATGGGGATCCATTGGAGAGTGTCACTAGGAGTAGGGCATTATATGAGGTGTCCTATCACGTTTACTCAGAGCAGATTAACACATAATAGAATAGCTGAAATAGTCTATTTTTTTTGCATTTTTTTATTTTGAAATTGTTAAGAGCAGCAATGACTTAGCTCAGACTGAAGCATCTTATCTAATGTTTGAGATCTAAGTGTCTCCTCTTTGTGTGCGAGGAGACAATTTAACACACTCTGACAAACAGGAGATGCTTTTGTTTTGCAATACAATATTTTTGCAAAGAACTTTCATCCCACTTGTTATGATTTTGAGAAACAAACCGGATTAGCCTGAATGGGATTTTCTGACAGAAATGGATTCAATGAAATTTCCCCACCATCTCGATTCCTGAGCTCTATCCCTGCCTCTGGGGGGGTTATTGTCTGTTAGAACAGGAGTCAGGACTGGTGGCTTCTCTTTCTGGCTCTGCCACCACCTTACTGTGTAGGTGCTTGGGTAGGTCACTTCCCTTCTCTGCACCTCAGGCTCCTCCCATCAGTCCAATGGGAACAGGGACAGTTCTCAAACTCCGGGCAGTTGTGAGCCTGAGTGAGATAAGGGGCGTTAAAGCCCTCTGTGAAGGAGAAAGGGGAGTTTCACAGTGTTTAGCTCCAAGGAATTCTAAAGTTTGCTAAAATGTCTAGTCTATGGAAACAAGAAATGGTCGGGGCCAATCTTTAACCAGTGCCTTTTTAAAAGCCCATTCAGGGATGTGAGTCCCTGTCTTTCAGGTACCTGGGGTTCTTTGCCAGCAGGAGAGAAGAGGTTCCTGCCTCCTTTTTTGTGCCCTTGACAAACCAGGTGCTGTGCCCCAGTTCTTGTCTGAGATCCCTGAAAAAGAACCTCTTCCCATCCATGAACAAGACAGGATCTCTCTCTAAAAGGGGAACAAAGAGACCCCTGAGACTTACAGACTAGCTAGCCTCACTGCCATTGCTGGAGAGATCCTGTAATACATTCTTAAGCACTCAGTTTGTCAGCAGCACCTACAGAATAGTTTGGTTCTTAGGACTAGTGAGCATGGATTTGTCAAGAACAAATCATTCCAAACCAATCCTCTTTCCTTCTTTGGCAGAGTTTTGGGCCTGGTGGGGGTGGGTAAACAGTAGATGGGATCTAGCTTGGGGTTGCTAAGGCTTTTGACACAGTCCCGTAGGACATTCTCACAAGCAAACGAGGGAAATGCAGTCCAGCTGTAATCAGTGCAATGTTGGTGCAGAGCTGGTTGAAAGCCCAGACTCCAGGAGCCCTTCTCCATGTTTGGCTGTCCAATGGAGAGGGTGTACCTAGTGGGTCCGGCAGGGATCAGTCCGCGGTCCGATACTATTCAATATTTTCATGAATGATTTGGAAAATGCAGTGGAGAGCATGCTTCTAAAATTTGCAACTGACACCAAGCACTTAGGAGCACAGGGTTGGAATTCAAAACGCCCTTAACAAATTGGACACTTGGTCTTCTTGAGCCAAACTCCATGGTTGGGCCCCTCTCTCTAGACTGGGCTGAAGTGAAACCCCAGAGCCAAACACTCCTCCCAGGTACCGAGCTCTGACCTTGAATGGTCAGATGCTGCTTAGCACTGTCAGAGCAGCTTTTGCTGGGGGATTCTCCCAGCACTTTCCAATAGCGGGAAAGTATGAAATCCCCATTTGACTGCTGGGGACAGAGCCCTAGAGTGTGGAGCAACTTGCCGAAAGTCCCCCCAGGAAAAGGAAAACAACCAGCAGTGGAACCAATAGGAAACCCAGCAATGGAACTCAGGAGTCCTGGGGGTGTGCTAAGGTGTCCTGATGTCCCGATTTTACAGGGACAGTCCAAATTTTGGGGTCTTTTTCTTACCTAGGATTCTATTACCCCCACCCCAGTCCCGATTTTTCACATTTGCTGTCTGGTCACCCAAGAGTGTGCACATGTGTGGGTCCCAGCTGCTCCCTGCCCCCTTCATTGAAGCAGATGTGCATGGTTACTGCCCTGGGAACTGCAGGGCGACAGTGGACATGGAGTTGGCTGGAGGTAGGCTCTGGCTGCAGGCAGGGCAAGGGATGCGGGGCTGGCTGGCTTCAGGCTGGGGGGTGCATCAGGGGTTGGCTGGAGACAGGGTAGGGGATGCGGGGCTGGCTGCAGACAGGGGGTGCAGGGCTGGTGCAGGCTGGGGGCGTGTGGGGGCTGGCTGGCTTTGGGCAGGGCCACAGGGGGGAGCGGCAGGAATTGGCTGGAGACAGGGCAGGGGGTGTGTCAGGGGCTGGCTGTGGGGCTGGCTGCAGGCAGGGCAGGGAGGATGCGGCTGCTGCGGGCAGGGCAGAAGGTGCAGGGCTGGATGGAGACAGAGGCTGGCTGCGGGCAGGGCAGGGCAGGGGGTGCAGGGCTGGCTGCAGGCAGGGCATGGGGCAGGGCCCGTGCAAGGATGTTTCATGCCGTAGGCGAAACTTCCACCTTGCGCCCTCCTCCCCCGCGCCGCCGCCCTAAGGCGCCCCACCCGTGGCAGCTCCCCCCTCCACCCTGAGGCGCCCCTCTTGTGGTAACTCCCCCGCTCTGCCCTGCAGCACCCCCCCTCGCCCCAGCTCACCCCTGCTCCGAGCACGAGCACCCCAAGCACACCGTGACCGCTTCACTTCTCCCGCCTCCCAGGTTTGCGGCACCTAAGCCTGCCAGGTAGTCAAGCACCCTCCTCTGAGCTACAGCAGCCCTGACAGTTGACAATAGAGGCACCTTAACCCCTGAGTTCCTTCAATGTGTCCCACTCCGGGGTCCAGCTCTGATCACCAGATACTCGGGGAATGTCTATACCACCTGCCGAATCGGTGGGCAGCGATCGATCCAGCGGGGTCGATATATCGCGTCTAGTATAGATGCAACACATCGAGTGCTCTCCCCTTGACTGCTGTACTCCAGCTTGGTGAGAGATGCAGGCAGAGTCTATGGGGAGCTGCAGCAGTCGACGCACCACCACTGTGACATTATAAGTATAATCTAATATCTCATTGAAAGGTGACAGGGCCAGAAAGAGTTAATTAACTCACCTCACCGATTGACCTGACCCATGGGTGAACCTTAAGAACTGCTTAGCAAGATATGTAAATGAACAGAGCTTTGAAATGCAAGTCTGCATTGTTAGAAGTAGAAGGGGAGATATTTGCTCAGGTCTTGTGATGTAAGCAAACAAGTCTTGTCTGTTGCTATAATTTTAATTCAAAGAGCAAAAAAGGAATATTAACATTTATGATGGTACTTGAGTGAAATAGTATTATTGTCTATGTGTCTCTTTGAAGGTTGTGGTAACCTGTATCTGAACTGTTTAATGAATAAATTACCCTGTACTAATTGCCAGGATGTTTGGAAGGAGAGCTAAGCCTATTGTTTTCTCAGGCCGAAAGGCTGCTGGAAATGTATAAGAAGCCTGGGACACGATCCTTCTTCATCTCATATCTGCTTTGGGTTTCAAGACGGGGAAACCTTAAGCCACAAGGATTGTGATCCCCAGTCATTGACTGGAGCCACCCTGAATATGGAAATTGGACTATAACCTATGGACTATTTCAAAAAGGACTTTTGGCTACTACAAGCTCACCTCTACTATGTATCTGAACCTCAAGAATTGAATTCAAGTCTATATGTCTATTAATCTTTTAATCAACATTCTCTCTCTTTTCTTTTCTAATACATTTTAGCTTACTTAATAAGAATTGGCTATAGCATGTATTTTAGGTAAGATCTAAGTTGTAATAGATCCTGAGTATGTGGCTGATCCTTTGGGATTGGAAGAATCTTTCCTTTTATATGATGAAGTAAGATTTTCAGGAATCATCATCATATCTGACAGGTGTGTCTGGACGGAGGCCTGAGGCTGGGTACTTTAAGGGAACTGCATGGCTTAAACTTCTAAGTAACCAGTGAGGTCCTACAGAAGCTGCTTTGTGCTGGCTTGGTAAATCTAAGTATTGAAATCACCACCAGCATTTGGGATTTGTCTGCCCTGTTTTGTTTGCAGTTCACCCTGATTAAGTGACCTCAGCTGGCTCCCACAGGGAGCACCGTCACAGCTACATCCAGGCTGTAGGGGTCCGAGGGATCTTAAGGGCCTTGAGGTGCACAGATAACTACATCCAGGCCGTAGGGGTCCCTGGGGGGCTTAGAGAGTTTTTGGGGGGACACAGATACCAATCTCCAGGATCTAGGGGTCCCAGTGGAGTTTAGGGGGTTCATGGGGGGCATAGATACCTACGTCCAGGCTGGAGGCATCCTGGGAGTCTTAGGGGATGTTTGGGGGCCCAGGATACCTGTGTCCCGGCTGTAGGAGTACCAGGGGGTCTTAGGGGTTCGAGTGGGCACAGATACGTATGTCCAGGCTGTATCGGTCCCAGGGGCGATTAGAGGTTTTGTGAGGGGCACAGATATCTACATCCAGATTGTAGATGTCCCGGCGGGGGGATAGGGGGGTTGTGGGGGTACAAATACCTACATCCAGGCTGTAGGGTTTCCTGGGAGGTTAGGGGGTTTCTGAGGGGCACATATACCTACGTGCACACTGGAGTGTCCTGCGGGGCTTATGGAGTCTATATGGGGCACAGATAACAATGTTCTGGCTGTATAGGTCCCTGGGGGGCTTAGGGGGCTTGTGAGGGGGCACAGATACCTAAGCTCAGGATGGAGGGGTCTACAGGGGTCTTAGATGTTTGGTGGGAGGCACAGATACCTACGTCCAGGCTGCAGGGGTCTCAGAGGGGCTTAGGGTCTGTCACGGAGTGTGGGGGAGTCCGGTCCTGCACTCCTCTTCCTGGGACACAAGGTGACTCTGAGCCAGCCAGTAAAACAGAAGGTTTATTGGACAGCAGGAGTGAAGGATACAGCAGAGTTTGGAGGCACAAGCAGGACCCCTCAGTCGAGTCCTTCTGGAGGTTCAGGAAACTTAACTCCCAGTTTCGGATTCCCTGAATTCCAACCACCTAGACCAAAACCGAAACTGAACTAACTCCCTCCAGCCGGCCCCTTCCTGTGTCCAGCTTCCCTGGCAAAGGTGCTGACCCCATCCCCCCTGCCTAGCTCACGTTACAGGCTGAGCACGTGTCCGGTCCTAAAGTCACCCCCTGCTCTCCCATCCCCCACACAGACAGTCCCTACTCCATCACAGTAATGCCCAGAGCATTTCCCACATGGAGCAACAGTGACACCGTGTGGCCACGCAGGGTAATGCACAGAGCATTTCTCTCATTGAGGAACAGTGACGCCGTGTGGCCACGCAGGGTAATGCACAGAGCATCACACCTACGTAGAGGCTGCAGAGATCCCTGCTGGGGCTTAGGGGTAGTGAGGGGCACAGATAGCTACGTCTAGGCTGGAGGGATTCCGGTGGGGATTAGGGACTTCATAGGGGACACAAATATCTACATCCGGGCTGGAGAGGTCCCTGGATGGCTTAGGGGGTTGTGGTGAGCACAGACACATACGTCCAAGCTGTAGTGGTCCCTGGGGGTTTAGGGAGTTGGTGAGGGGCACAGAAACCTATGCATGGTCTGGAGGGATCCCTGGGGGACTTAAAGAGTTGTGGTTGTGCAGATACCTATGTCCTGGTTGGAGGGGGCCCTGGGGAGCTTAGGGGGTTTGTGTGGCATACACATAGCTACAACCAGGCTGATGGGGGACCTGTGGGTCTTAGGGGGCTTGTGGGAGGCAGAGATACCTATGTCCAGGCTGGAGAAGCACTGGTGAGGGCTTAGGGGGTTCCTGGAGGTCACAAATATCTACTTCCAGGCTGGAGGGGTTGTGGGGGTATTTGAGAGTTGTGGGGGGGCACAGATACCTATTTCGAGGCTGTAGGGGTTCCAGGGTTGCTTTGGGGCATTTTGGGGTACAGATACCTATGTCCATGCTGTAGGGTCGCTGGGAGGATCAGTGGGTTTGTGAGGGTGCACAGATACCTACTTCCAGGCTATAGGGATGTTGGTGTGGCTTAGGGGTTTGTGGGGGGCACAGATACCTTCATCCAGGCAAGAGGGGTCCTGGGGGCCTTAGGGGGGGGTGGGGGGAGCTCAGATAACTATGTCGAGGCTGGAGGGGTCCCATCGTGGCCTAGGGGGTTTGTGAGGGGCACAGATACCTGCGTCTAGGCTGGAGGGGTTTCAGGGGTCTTAGGAGGGTTGTGGGGTCTGAGATACCTATGTCTAGGCTGGAGGGGTCTCGGGGGGGATTAGGTGTTTTGGGGGGAACAGGTACCTACATCCCGATTGTAGGGGTCCCTGGGTAGCTTAGGTGCTTTGTGGGGGTCACAGATACAAACATCCATGCTGTAGGGGTCCTGAGGGTCTTTGTGTGGCTCTGGGGGTCACAGATACCTACCTACAGGCTGGAGGGGTCCTGTGGGTATTAGGGGGTTTGTGGGGCATACAGATGCCTACATCTGGGCTTGCGGGTTCCCTGGGGGGCTTAGAGGTTTGTGGGGAGCACAGATACCTTTATCCAGGCTAGATGGGTCCCGGTGGGATTAGGGGGTTGTGGGGAGCACAGATACCTATGTAAGCAGAAGCAGGATGAACTCTACCTTGACATCTGGTGGTGAATTATGGAGAGTGTAGAAAAGAATTTCAGGGGCTGATCGTGTTTGCATAGGCACACCCAACCCTCCTGACACGGCAACGACAGCCTGGGATGGCTGCTTTGGCAGCTGTGGTATCCCCGGTTTATTTGTTGTTGGGGCATGAGATGTGGAGTGTTGTCACCCTGATTGTGTGGATGAGGAACTGTGAAACTGCTTTGAGACAGGGATTCTCACCATCCATTGAGTGGCACTCGCTAGACAAGGGAGTGAGCTCCTTGGGTGAACCAAAAACATGAATTGCACTTTTTTCTCTTTTAGCAGTTGAAGAGTAAAGCTGAAATTTGATTCATTTAACAATTGAAGTTCTAGGTTCCTGAGCTGAAATCACTAAAGAGCTTTGTTAGCCAGTAAGGGAGTCTGAAGTTATATTGTGGAACAGAGCAGCTGACAGAGAGAAGCAGTTTGTGGGATGGTTGGAATAGCCCATAGAGTGAGGTGAGCTGAGTAGTTTTTTAGGACAGCTGGAGCAGATCACCGGTCGGCTGGCAGCACAGAGTAGCTGGTGGACTGAGCTGAGCAGTTCATGGGGAAGGCGGAAGCAGAATCCCACAGAGAGGCAGGGCAGTCAGCAGTGGACCACGTAAAGTGCTCCTTTCTACCCAGGCTGGCAGGGGGGAAAAACCCTGCAGATAGACTCTTGAACTCTGGGGTTGCGCAACTGTGGGTGATATTGGGGTTGCTGGACTCTTGAAACATTTGAGGTATTGGACTTTGGAGTCTTGGAGTGATTTGGGGATTGCTAGACTCAAGAGCCCAGGGAAAAGGACACGGCCTAATTGAGGTGTTTTCCCAATTTAATGCTATGTTGTTTATCTCACGTTATTAAACATTTTCTGCTACACCCAGACTCTGTGCTTGCGAGAGGGGAAGTATCGCCTCTTTGAGGCACCTAGGGGTGCGTATGTAAAATTTTCCCATGTCACTGGGTGGGGGCTCGAGCTGGTTTGCATTACGTAGTAGGGAAGGGACCCCTATGTATTGAACCCAGTCCTTGCTGCTATCAATTCAGCCTGGCAGAAGGGTTCCACCTACATGCAGGCTGAAGGGGTCCCTGGGAGGCTTAGGGGGTTAGTGGGGGGCACAGATATTTATGTCACGGAGTGTGGGGGAATCCGGTCCTGCACCCCTCTTCCTGGGACACACAGTGACTCAGCCAGCCAGTAAAACAAAAGGTTTTTTTGGCCAACAGGAACGAAGGATACAGCAGAGCTTCTGGGCACAACCAGGACCTCTCGATCGAGTTCTTCTGGGGGTTCAGAAAGCTTAGTTCCCAGTTTGGGAATCCCTGAATTCCAATAACCCAGCTCCAAACCAAAACTGAACTAACTCCCTCCAGCCGGTCCCTTCCTGTGTCCAGCTTCCCAGGCAAAGGTGCTGACCCCTCCCCGCTGCCTAGCTGGAGTTACAGGCTTAGGTCCTGTCCCTCACCTTACGTCACCCTCTGCTCTCCCATCTCCCACACAGATAGTCCCTACTCCACCAGGGTCCCTACCCGTGGGGCCCCTAACCCTGGCTCCTGGGGCCCTACCCCTGTGCCCCTTACTCTAGCTCCAGTTGCCATACCCATGGGCCCCTAACCCTAGCTCCAGAGGCTCCATCCCTGGGGCCCCGAACAATAGCTCCAGGTGCCCAACCCGTGGGGCCCATAGCCCTTGTTTCAGGGGCCCTACGAGTGGGCCCCTAATCCTAGCTCCAGAGGCCTTAAGCGTGAGATCTCTAACCCTAGCTCCAGGGGCCCCACCCCTGGGACCCCTAACCTTTGCTCCATGGGCCACATCCCTGGGGCACCTAACCCTAGCTATAGGGACACTTCCCAAGGGGTCCCAAACCATAGCTCCAGAGGCCCTACACGTGGGGCCCCTAACACTAGCTCCAGAGTCCCTACCTGTGGGACCCCTAACCCTAGCTCCAGGTGCACTACCCCTGGGGCCCCTAACGCTAGCTCCAGGGGCCATACCCATGGGGTCCCTAATCCTAAATCCAGGGGTCCCATCCGTGGAGCCCCTAATAGTAACTCCAAGTGCCCTATACCTGGGGCCACTAACCCTAGCTTCAGGGGCCCTACCCATGGGGCCCGTAAACCTAGCTCCAGGGGCCTTACATGTGAAGCCCCTAACCATAGCTCCAGAGGCCCTAACTGTGCGGCCCCTAACCCTAACTCCAGGGGCCTTACCAGTAGGGCCCCTTTCCCTAGGTGCAGGGGCCCTTCAACCTGGGGCCCCTATCCTTAGCTGCAGGGGCCCTACCAGTCAGGCCACTAATGCTATCTCCAGAGGCCCTTCATGTGGGACCCCTAACCCAAATTCCAGGGGTCCTACCGCTTAAGGCCCTAACCCTAGCTGCAGGGGTCATACCCATGGTGCCCCTAAACTTAGCTCCAGGTGCCCCATCCCTGGGGCCCCTAACCCTAGCTTTAGGGACCCTGCTCGTAGGGCCCCAAACTATAGCTCCAGGGGCCCTACCCATTGGGATTGTAACCCTAGTTCCAGAGGCCCTACTCTTTCCTGGCTGGACATGTGCGAAGGATAAAACATACGTCCTAAATGAAACAGTCTGACTTTTTATTATGGAGAAAAAACAAGTTTTAAAACGTTTATATGTTGGAGGACTTGGCCATACAGTATCTGAGGCTGAACTGCAGGAAAGATTCAGCAAGTTTGGAAATGTTACAGATGCGGAAATTGTTATCAGGAAAGATGACCAGGGGAACACTATGAGGACTTCTGCTTATATCAACATTAGCATTTCTGAAGCAGATCTTAAAAGATGTATGTCTATTTTAAATAAACCTCTCAACCCAGCTACAGGGCTCTACCCCTGGGGCCCCTAACCCTAGCTACCGGGGCCCTACCCATTGGGCTGCTAACCCTAACTCCTTAGACCCCACCTGTGAGGCCCCTAACCCTAGCTCCAGGGGCCCTAACCGTAAGGTCTCTAACACTTGCTCCGGGGCCCTACCACTGGGGCCCCTAACCCTAGCTCCAGGGACTCCTTCTCTGGGGCCCCTAACTCTAGCTCCAGGGGCCCAACCCGTGGGGCCCCTAACCCTAACTGCAGGGCCCCTACCTGTGGGCCCCTAACCCTAGTTCCAGAGGCCTTACCTGTGAGACCCCTAACCCTAGCTCCAGGGGCCCTACCACTGAGGCTCATATCCCCAGCTCCAGAGGATCTACTGCTAGGGCTCCTAACCCTAGCTCCAAGGATCCTACCCATGGGACCCCTAATGGAAACTCCAAAGGCTCTAACTCTTGAGGCCCTAACCCTACCTCCAGGGGCCCCATCCCTGGTTTCCCTAACCCAGCTCTAGGGGCCCTACTCGTGGGGCTTCTTCCCCTAGCTCCAGGGGCCCTACCCGTGGTTCCCCTAACCCTAGCTCCAAGGGCTCTACCCGTGGGACCTTACCCTAGCTCCATGGGCCGTCCTCGTGGTGCCCCTAACACTAGGTCCAGAGGCCCCACCCCTGGGAACCCTAACCCTAGCTCCAGGGGCCCTACATGTGGGAATCATAATCCTAGTTCCAATGGCCCTACCTATGGGACCCTAACCTTAGCTTCCGGGGCCCTACCCCTTGGGTCCGTTACCAAAGATCCAGGGGCCCTACCCCTTGCGCCACTAACCCTATCTTCAGGGGCCCTCTCTGTGGGGCCCCTAACCCAAGCTCCAGGGACCCGACCCCTGCATCCCCTAACCCTAGCTCCAGGGGCCCCATACCTGGGGCTCCTAACCCTAGTTCCAAGGGCCCTACCCGTGGGGTCCCTAACACTTGCTCCAGGCACCCTCCCCGTAGGGCCCTTACCTTAGCTAAAGAGGCCCTACCCGTGGGGTCCTTAGCCCTAGCTCCAGAGACCCCATCCCCTGGAAACCCAAACACTAGCTCCAGGGGCCCCACCCACGCGAACACTAACCCTAGCTCAAGAGCCAAGTCCCTGGGGCCCCAAATCCAATCCCCAAGGGCCTTAGCCATGCACCCGCTAATGCTAGCTACAGGGGCTCTACGCGTAGAACCACTAACCCAATTTCCAGGGGGCCCCACCCCAGCTCCAAGGGCCCAAACCCTGAGCGCCCGAACCATAGCGCCAGGGGCCTAACCCCTAGGGCCCCAACACCAGCTCCATGGGCCCAACCCCTGGGAGCTCCAACACCAGCTCCAGGGGCCCAACCCCAGAGCTCCCGAACCATAGCTCCATGCAGGAAATGCTCTGTGCATTACCCTGCGTGACCACAAGGTGTCACTGTTGCTCCATGCGGGGAAATGCTCTGTGTATTACCCTGTGTGGCTACATGGTGTCACTCTTGCTCCATGCAGCAAATGCTCTGGGCATTACCCTGCATAGCAACACAGTGTTACTGTTGTTCCATGCGTGAAATGCTCTGGGAATTACTGTGATGGAGTGGGGACTGTCTGTGTGGGGGATGGGAGAGCAGGGGGTGACTTTAGCTCAGGGGCCCCAACACCAGCTCCAGGGGCCCAACCCCTGAGCGCCCAAAACATAGCTCCAGGGGCCTAACCCCTGGGGGCCCCAACACCAGCTCCAAGGGCCCAAAGCCTGAGCGCCCGAACAATACCTCCAGGGGCCTAACCCCTGGGGCCCCAACACCAGCTCCAGGGGCCTAACCCCTGGGGGCCCCAACAAAGGCTCCAGGGGCCCAACCCCTCAGCGCCCGAACCATAGCTCCAGGTGTCTAACCCCCGGGAGATCCAACCCGAGCTCCAGGGGACGAACCCCTGGGGGCCCCAACACCAGCTCCAGTGTCCCAACCCCTGCGGACCCCAACACCAGCTCCAGGAACCCAACCCCTGAGCGCCCGAACCATAGCTCCAGGGGCCTAATCCCTGGGGGCCTCAACACCAGCTCCAAGGGCCCAACCCCTGAGCGCCCTAACCATAGCTCCAGGGGCCTAACCCCTTGGGGAACCCACCCCAGCTCCAAGGGCCCAACCCCTGAGCGCCTGAACCATAGCTCCAGGGGCCCAACCCCTGAGCGCCCGAACCATAGCTCCAGGGGCCTAACCCCTCAGGCCCCAACACCAGCTCAACGGCCCTAACCCCTCGGGGCCCCAACACCAGCTACAGGGGCCCAACCCCTGAGAGCCCGAACCATATCTCCAGGGGGCTGACCCCTGGGGACCCGAAGCCCAGCTCCAGGGGTCCAACCTCTGAGCGCCCGAACCATAGCTGCAGGGGCCTAACCCCTGGGGGCCCCCACCCCAGCTCCAACGGCCCAACCCCTGAGCGCCGGAACCATAGCTCCAGGGGCCTAACCCCTGGGGGCCACAACCCCAGCCCCAGGAGCCCAACCCCTGGGGGCCCCAACATCAGATCCAGTTACCCAAACCCTCAGCGCCCGAACCATAGCTCCAGGGGCCTAACCCCCGGGGGCCCCAACCCCAGGTCCAGGGACCAAACCCCTGGAGCCCTCAACCCCAGCTCCAGCGGCCCAACCCCTGAGTGCCCGAACCATAGCTCCAGGGGCCTAACCCCTGGGGCCCCAAAACCAGCTCCATGGGCCAATCCTCTGGGGACCCAACACCAGCTCCAGGGGCCCAACTCCTGAGCGCCCGAACCATAGCTCCAGGGGCCTAACCCCTGGGGCCCCAACACCAGCTCCAGGGGTCCAACCCCTGGGGGCCCTAACACCAGCTCCAAGGGCCCAACCCCTGAGCGCCCGAACCATAGCTCCATTGGCCTAATCCCTGGGGGCCCCAAAACCAGCTCCAAGGGCCCAACCCCTGAGCGCCTGAACGATACCTCCAGGGGCCTAACCCCTGGAGGCCCCAACACCAGCTCCAGGGGCCCAACCCCTGAGCGCCCGAACCATAGCTCCAGGGGCCAAACCCCTGGGGGCCCCCACCCCAGCTCCAGGGGCCCAACCCCTGGGGCCCTCGACCCCAGCTCCAGGGGCCCAACCCCTGAGCGCCCGTACCACAGCTCCAGGGGCCTAACCCCTGGGGGCCCAAACCCCAGCTCCAGCGGCCCAACCCCTGGGGGCCCCAACACCAGCTCCAGGGGCCTAACCCAAGAGCGCCCTAACCATAGCTCCAGGGGCCCAACCCCTGGGGGCCCCAACACCAGCTCCAGGGGCCCAACCCCTCAGCGCCAGAACCATAGCTCAATGGGCCTAATCCCTGGGGCCCCAACACCAGCTCCAAGGGCCCAACCCCTGGGGGCCCCAACACCAGCTCCAGGGTCCCAACCCCTGAGCGCCTGAACCATAGCTCCAGGGGCCTAATCCCTGGGGGCCCAATACCAGCTCCAGGGGCCCAACCCCTGAGCGCCCGAAACATAGCTCCAGGGGCTTATCCCCTGGGGGCCCCAACACCAGCTCCAAGGGCCCAACGCCTGAGCGCCCGTACAATACCTCCAGGGGCCTTACCCCTGGGGGACCCAACACCAGCTCCAGGACCCTAACCCCTCAGGGCCCCAACACCAGCTCCAGGGGCCCAACCCCTGAGAGCCCGAACCATATCTCCAGGGGGCTAACCCCCGGGGGCCCCAACCCCAGCTGCAGGGGCCGAACCCCTGGGGGCCCCAACACCAGCTCCAGGGGCCAACCCCTGGGGGCCCCCACCCCAGCTCCAACGGCCCAACCCCTGGAGGCACCAACACCAGCTCCAGTGACCCAACCCCTGAGCGCCCAAACCATCGCTCCAGGGGCCCAAACCCTGAGCGCCCGAACCATAGCTCCAGGGGCCTAACCCCCGGGGGCCTCAACCCCAGGTCCAGGGGCCAAACCCCTGGAGCCCTCGACCCCAGCTCCAGGGGCCCATCCCCTGAGCGCCCGAACCATAGCTCCAGGGGCCTAACCGCTGGGGCCCCAAAACCAGCTCCAGGGGCCAATCCCCTGGGGCCCCAACACCAGCTCCAGGGGCCCAACCCCTGAGCGCCCGAACCACAGCTCCAGGGGTCTAACCCCTGGGGCCTCAACACCAGCCCCAGGGGTCCAACCCCTGGGGGCCCTAACACCAGCTCCAGGGGCCCAACCCCTGAGCGCCCGAACCATAGCTCCAGGGGCCTAACCCCTGGGGGCCCACACCCCAGCTCCAGGGGCCCAACCCCTGGGGCCCTCGACCCCAGCTCCAGGGGCCCAACCCCTGAGTGCCTGTATCACAGCTCCAGGGGCCTAACACCTGGGGGCCCAAACCCCAGCTCAAGTGGCCCAACCCCTGGGGGCCCCAAAACCAGCTCCAGGGACCCAACCCCTGGGGGCCCCAACACCAGCTCCAGGGGCCTAACCCCAGAGCGCCCTAACCATAGCTCCAGGGGCCCAGCCCCTGGGTGCCCCAACACCAGCTCCAGGGGCCCAAACCCTCAGCGACAGAACCATAGCTCAAGGGGCCTAATCCCTGGGGCCCCAACACCAGCTCCAGGGGCCCAACCCCTGGAGGCCCCAACACCAGCTCCAGGGTCCCAACCCCTGAGCGCCCGAACCATAGCTCCAGGGGCCTAATCCCTGGGGGCCTAACAAAAGCTCCAAGGACCCAACCCCTGAGAGCCCGAACAATACCTCCATGGGCCTAACCCCTGGGGGTCCCAACACCAGCTCCTCGGGCCCTACCCCTGAGTGCCCGAACCATAGCTCCAGGGGCCTAACCCCTGGGGCCCCAACACCAGCTCCATGGGCCCAACCCCTGGGAGCCCCAACACCAGCTCCAGGGGCCCAACCCCAGACCTCCCGAACCATAGCTCCATGCAGGAAATGCTCTGGGCATTACCTTGCATAGCAACACAGTGTTACTGTTGCTCCATGCGTGAAATGCTCTGGGCATTACTGTGATGGAGTGGGGACTGTCTGTGTGGGGGATGGAAGAGCAGGGGGTGATTTTAGCTCAGGGGCCCCAACACCAGCTCCAGGGGCCCAACCCCTGAGCGCCCGAAACATAGCTCCAGGGGCCTAACCCCTGGGGGCCCCAACACCAGCTCCAAGGGCCCAACGCCTGAGGGCCCGAACAATACCTCCAGGGGCCTAACCCCTGGGGGACCCAACACGAGCTCCAGGGGCCAACCCCTGAGCGCCCGAACCATAGCTACAGGGGCCTAACCCCGGGGGCCGAAACCACAGCTCCAGGGGCCCAACCCCCGGGGGCCCCAACAACAGCTCCAGGGGCCCAACCCCTGGGGGCCCCAACACCAGCTCCAGGGGCCAAACCCCTGAACGCCCGAACCATAGTTCTAGGGGCCTAACACCTGGGGCCCCAAAACCAGCTCCAGGGGCCAACCCCTGAGCGCCCGAACCATAGCTACAGGGGCCTAACCCCGGGGGCCGAAACCACAGCTCCAGGGGCCCAACCCCCGGGGGCCCCAACAACAGCTCCAGGGGCCCAACCCCCGGGGGCCCCAACAACAGCTCCAGGGGCCCAACCCCCGGGGGCCCCAACAACAGCTCCAGGGGCCCAGCCCCTGGGGGCCCCAACACCAGCTCCAGGGGCCCAACCCCTGAGCGCCCGAACAATACCTCCAGGGCCTAACCCCTGTGGGCCCCAACACCAGCTCCAGGGGTCCAACCCCTGAGCGCCCGAACCATAGCTGCAGGGGCCTAACCCCTGGGGGACCCCACCCCAGCTCCAACGGCCCAACCCCTAAGCGCCGGAACGATAGCTGCAGGGGCCTAAACCCTGGGGCCCCAACACCAGCTCCAGGGGCCCAACCCCTGGGGGCCCCAACACCAGCTCCAGGGGCCCAACCCCTCAGCGCCCGAACCATAGCTCCAGGGGTCTAACCCCCGGGGGCTCCAGCCCCAGATCCAGGGGTCCAACCCCTGAGTGCCCGAACCATAGGTCCAGGGGCCTAACCACTGGGGGCCCCCACCCCAGCTCCAAGGGCCCAAACCCTGAGCGCCCGAACCATAGCGCCAGGGGCCTAACCCCTGGGACCCCAACACCAGCTCCATGGGCCCAACCCCTGGGAGCCCCAACACCAGCTCCAGGGGCCCAACCCCAGAGCTCCCGAACCATAGCTCCATGCAGGAAATGCTCTGGGAATTACCCTGCATAGCAACACAGTGTTACTGTTGCTCCATGCGTGAAATGCTCTGGGCATTACTGTGATGGAGTGGGGACTGTCTGTGTGGGGGATGGGAGAGCAGGGGGTGACTTTAGCTCAGGGGCCCCAACACCAGCTCCAGGGGCCCAACCCCTGAGCGTCCGAACAATACCTCCAGGGGCCTAACCCCTAAGGGACCCAACACCAGCTCCAGGGGCCAACCCCTGAGCGCCCGAACCATAGCTCCAGGGGACTAACCCCCGGGGGCCCCAACCACAGCTCCAGGGGCCTAACCCCTGGGGGCCCCAACACCAGCTCCAGGGGCCCAACCCCTGAAAGCCCGAACCATAGTTCCAGGGGCCTAACCCCTGGGGCCCCAAGACCAGCTCAAGGGGCCCAGCCCCTGGGGGCCCCAAAACCAGCTCCAGGGGCCCAACCCCTGAGCGCCCGAACAATACCTCCAGGGCCTAACCCCTGTGGGCCCCAACACCAGCTCCAGGGGTCCAACCCCTGAGCGCCCGAACCATAGCTGCAGGGGCCTAACCCCTGGGGGACCCCACCCCAGCTCCAACGGCCCAACCCCTGAGCGCCGGAACCATAGCTGCAGGGGCCTAACCCCTGGGGGGCCAACACCAGCTCCAGGGGCCTAACCCCTGGGGGCCCCAACACCAGCTCCAGGCGCCCAACCCCTCAGCGCCCGAACCATAGCTCCAGGGGTCTAACCCCCGGGGGCTCCAACCCCAGCTCCAGAGGTCCAACCCCTGAGCGCCCGAACCATAGCTGCAGGGGCCAAACCCCTGGGGGCCCCCACTCCAGCTCCAACGGCCCAACCCCTGAGCGCCGGAACCATAGCTCCAGGGGCCTAACCCCTGGGGGCCCCAACCCCAGCCCCAGGAGCCCAACCCCTGGGGGCCCCAACACCAGCTGCAGGGGCCCAACCCCTGAGCGCCCGAACCATCGCTCCAGGGGTCCAACCCCTGAGCGCCCGAACCATAGCTCCAGGGGCCTAACCCCTGGGGGCCCCAACCACAGCCCCAGGAGCCCAACCCCTGGGGGCCCCAACACCAGCTCCAGGGGTCCAACCCCTGGGGGCCCTAACACCAGCTCCAGGGGCCGAACCCCGGAGCGCCCGAACCATAACTCCAGGGGCCTAATCCCTGGAGGCCCCAAAACCAGCTCCAAGGGCCCAACCCCTGAGCGCCCGAACGATACCTCCAGGGGCCTAACCCCTTGGGGCCCCAACACCAGCTCCAGGGGCCCAACCCCTGAGCGCTCGAATCATAGCTCCAGCGGCATAACCCCTGGGGGCCCCCACCCCAGCTCCAGGGGCCCAACCCCTGGGGCCCTCGACCCCAGCTCCAGGGGCCTAACCTCTGAGCGCCCGTACCACAGCTCCAGGGGCCTAAACGCTGGGGGCCCAAACCCCAGCTCCAGCGGCCCAACCCCTGGGGGCCCCAACACTAACTCCAGGGGCCCAACCGCTGAGCGCCCGAACCATAGCTCCAGGGGCATAACCCCTGGGGCCCCAACACCACCTCCAAGAGCCAAACCCCTGGGGGCCCCAACAACAGCTCCAGGGGCCCAACCCCTCAGCGCCAGAACCATAGCTCCAGGGTCCCAACCCCTGAGCGCCCGAACCATAGCTCCAGGGACCTAATCCTTGGGGGCCCAACACCAGCTCCAAGGACCCAACCCCTGAGCGCCCGAGCAATACCTCCAGAGGCCTAACCCCTGGGGGCCCCAACACCAGCTCCTCGGGCCCTACCCCTCAGTGCCCGAATCATAGCTCCAGGGGCCAAACCACTGGGGGCCCCTACCCCAGCTCCAAGGGCCCAACCCCTGAGCGCCCGAACCATAGCGCAAGAGGCCTAACCTCTGGGGCCCCAACACCAGCTCCACGGGCCCAACCCCTGGGAGCCCCAACACCAGCTCCAGGGGCCCAACCCCAGAGCTCCCGAACCATAGCTCCATGCAGGAAATGCTCTGTGCATTACCCTGCGTGACCACAAGGTGTCACTGTTGCTCCATGCGGGGAAATGCTCTGTGTATTACCCTGTCTGGCTGCATGGTGTCACTGTTGCTCCTTGCGGGGAAATGCTCTATGCATTACCCTATGTGGCCACACGGTGGCACTCTTGCGCCATGCAGCAAATGCTCTGAGCATTACCCTGCATAGCAACACAGCGTTACTGTTGCTCCATGCGTGAAATGCTCTGGGCATTACTGTGATGGAGTGGGGACTGTCTGTGTGGGGGATGGGAGAGCTGGGGGTGACTTTAGCTCAGGGGCCCCAACACCAGCTCCAGGGGCACAACCGAAACATAGCTCCAGGGGCCTAACCCCTGGGGGACCCAACACCAGCTCCAGGGGCCCAACCCCTGAGCGCCCGAACCATAGCTCCAGGGGCCTAACCCCTGGGGGCCCCCACCCCAGCTCCAAGGGTTCAACCCCTGAGCGCCCGAACCATAGCTCCAGGGGCCTAACACCCGGGGGACCCAACCCCAGATCCAGGGGCCCAATCCCTGGGGCCCTCGACCCCAGCTCCAGGGGCCCAACCCCAGAGCGCCCGAACCATAGCCCCAGGGGCCCAACCCCTGACCGCCCGAACCATAGCTCCAGGGGTCTAACCCCTGGGTCCCCAACACCAGCTCCAGGGGCCCAGCCCCTGGGGCCCCAACACCAGCTCCAGGGGCCCAACCCCCGGGGGCCCCAACCAAAGATCCAAGGGCCCAACCCCTGGGGCCCTCGACCCCAGCTCCAGGGCCCAACCCCTGACCGCCCGAACTATTGCTCCAGGGGCCCAACCCCTGAGCGCCCGAATCATAGCTCCAGGGGTCTAACCCCCGGGGACTCCAGCCCCAGCTCCAGGGGTCCAACCCCTGAGCGCCCGAACCATAGCTGCAGGGGCCTAACCCCTGGGGGTCCCCACCCCAGCTCCAATGGCCCAACCCCTGAGCGCCCGAACCATAGCTCCAGGGGCCTAACCCCTGGGGGCCCCAACCACAGTCCCAGGAGCCCAACCCCTGGTGGCCCCAACACCAGCTGCAGGAGCCCAACCCCTGAGCGCCCGAACCATAGCTTCAAGGGGCCTAACCCCTTGGGGCCCCAACAAAAGCTCCAGGGGCCCAACCCCTGAGCGCTCGAACCATAGCTCCAGGGGCCTAACCTCTGGGGGCCCCCACCCCAGCTCCAGGGGTCCAACCCCTGAGCGCTCGAACCATAGCTCCAGGGGCCTAACCCCTGGGGGCCCCCACCCCAGCTCCAAGGGCCCAACTCCTGAGCGCCCGAACCATAGCTACAGGGGCCCAACCCCTGAGCGCCCGAACCATAGCTCCAGGGGCCTAACCCCTTGGGCCCCAACACCAGCTCCAGGGCCCTAACCCCTGGGGGCCCCAACCCCAGCTCCAGGGGCCCAACCCCTGGGGGCCCCAACACCAGCTCCAGGGGCCCAACCCCTGAGTGCCCGAACCATAGCTCCAGGGGCCCAACCCCTGAGCGCCTGAACCATAGCTCCAGGGGCCTAATCCCTGGGGCCCCAACACCAGCTCCAGGGGCCCAACCCCTGGCGGCCCCAACTGCAGCCCCAGGGGCCCAACCCCTGAGCGCCCGAACCATAGCTCCAGGAGGCTAATCCCTGGGGACCCCAACACCAGCTCCAGGGGCCCAACCCCTGGGGCCATCGACCCCAGCTCCAGGGGCCCAACCCCTGAGCGCCCGAACCATAGCTCCAGGAGCCTAACCCCTGGGGGCCCCAACACCAGCTCCAGGGGCCGAACCTCTGAGCGCTCGAACAAAACCTCCAGGGGCCTAACCCCCGGGGGCCCCAACCCCAGCTGCAGGGGCCCAACTCCTGTGGGCCCCAACACCAGCTCCAGGGGTCCAAACCCTGAGCGCCCGAACCATAGCCCCAGGGGCCTAACCCCCGGGGGCCCCAATCCCAGCTCCAGGGGCCCAACCCCTGGGGCCATCGACCCCAGCTCCAGGGGCCCAACCCCTGAGCGCCCGAACTATAGCACCAGGGGCCCAACCCCTGAGCACCAGAACCATAGCTCCAGGTGTCTAACCCCCGGGGGCTCCAGCCCCAGTTCCAGGGGTCCAACCACTGAGCGCCCGAACCATAGCTGCAGGGGCCTATCCCCTGGGGGCCCCCACCCCAGCTCCAACGGCCCAACCCCTGAGCGCCCGAACCATAGCCCCAGGGGCCGAACCCATGGGGGCCCCAACCTCAGCCCCAGGAGCCCAACCCCTGGGGGCCCCAACACCAGCTCCAGGGGCCCAACCCCTGAGCGCCTGACCCATCGCTCCAGGGGCCCAACCCCTGATCGCCTGAACCATAGCTCCAGGGGCCTAATCCCTGGGGCCCCAACACCAGCTCCAGGGGCCCAACCCCTGGGGGCCCCAACACCAGCCCTAGGGGCCCAACCCCTGAGCGCCCGAACTATAGCTCCAGGGGCTTTACCCCTGGGGGCACCAACACCAGCTCCAGGGGCCCAATCCCTGAGCTCACGAAGAATAACTCCAGGGGCCTAACCCCTGTGGGCCCCAACACCAGCTCCAGGGGCCCAACCCCTGAGCGCTCGAACCATAGCTACAGGGGCCTAACCCCTGGGGGCCCCCACCAGAGCTCCAAGGGCCCAAAACCTGAGCGCCCGAACCATAGCTCCAGGGGCCTAACCCCTGGGGCCCCAACACCAGCTCCAGGGGCCCAACCCCTCAGCGCCAGAACCATAGCTCCAGGGGCCTAAACGCTGGGGGCCCCAACATCAGCTCCAGGGGTCCAACCCCTGAGCCCCCGAACCATAGCTGCAGGGGCCTAACCCCTGGGGGCCCCCACCCCAGGTCCAACGGCCCAACCCCTGAGCACCGGAACCATAGTTCCAGGGGCCTAACCCCTGGGGGCCCCAACCCCAGACCCAGGAGCCCAACCCGTGGGGGCCCCAACACCAGCTCCAGGGGCCCAACCCCTGGGGGCCCCAACAAAGGCTCCAGGGGCCCAACCCCTGAGCGCCTGAACCATAGCTCCAGGGGCCTAATCCCTGGGGCCCCAACACCAGCTCCAGGGGCCTAACCCCTGAACGCCCGAACCATAGCTCCAGGGGCCTAACCCCTGTGGGCCCCAACACCAGCTCCAGGGGCCCAACCCCTGAGCGCTCGAACCATAGCTACAGGGGCCTAACCTCTGGCGGCCCCCACCAGAGCTCCAAGGGCCGAAAACCTGAGCGCCCGAACCATAGCTCCAGGGGCCTAACCCCTGGGGCCCCAACACCAGCGCCAGGGGCCCAACCCCTAGGGGCCCCAACACCAGCTCCAGGGGCCCAAACCCTCAGCGCCCGAACCATAGCTCCAGGGGCCTAACACCTGGGGGCCCCAACACCAGCTCCAGGGGTCCAACCCCTGAGCGCCCGAACCATAGCTCCAGGGGCCAAACCCCTGGGGCCCCAACACCAGCTCCAGGGGCCCAACCCCTGGGGGCCCCAACAAAGGCTCCAGGAGCCCAACCCCTGAGCGCCCGAACCATAGCTCCAGGGGCCTAATCCCTGGGGGCCTCAACACCAGCTCCAAGGGCCCAAGCCCTGAGCGCCCGAACCATAGCTCCAGGGGCCTAACCCCTCGGGCCCCAACACCAGCTCCAGGGCCCTAACCACTCGGGGCCCCAACACCAGCTCCAGGGGTCCAACCCCTGAGAGCCCGAACCATATCTCCAGGGGGCTAACCCCTGGGGACCCGAACCACAGCTCCAGGGGCCCAACCCCTGGGGGCCCCAACACCAGCTCCAGGGGCCCAACCCCTAGGGGACCCAACACTAGCTCCAGGGGCCCAACCCCTGTGCGCCCGAACAATACCTCCAGGGGCCTAACCCCTGTGGGCCCCAACAATAGCTCCAGGGGTCCAACCCCTGAGCGCCAGAACCATAGCTGCAGGGGCTAAACCGCTGGGGGACCCCACCCCAGCTCCAACGGCCCAACACCTGAGCACCCTAACCATAGCTCCAGGGGCCTAACCCCTGGGGGCCCCAACCCCAGCCCCAGGAGCCCAACCAGTGGGGGCCCCAACACCAGCTCCAGGGGCCCAACCCGTGAGCGCCCGAACCATAGCTCCAGGGGCCTAACCCTTGGGCCCCAACAACAGATCCAGGGGCCCAACCCCTGGGGGCCCGAACACTAGCTCCAGGGGCCCAACCCCTCAGCGCCCGAAACATAGCTCCAGGGGTCTAACCCCCGGGGGCTCCAACCCAAGCTCCAGGGGTCCAACCCCTGAGCGCCTGAACCATAGCTCCAGGGGTCTAACCCCTGGGGCCCCAACACCAGCTCCAGGGGCCCAACCCCTGGGGGCCCCAAAACTAGCTCCAGGGGCCCAACCCCTGAGCGCCCGAACAATACCTCCAGGGCCCTAACCCCTGTGGGCCCCAACAATAGCTCCAGGGGTCCAACCCCTGAGCGCCTGAACCATAGCTGCAGGGGCCTAACCGCTGGGGGACCCCACCCCAGCTCCAACGGCCCAACTCCTGAGCGCCCTAACCATAGCTCCAGGGGCCGAACCCCTAGGGCCCCAACAGCAGATCCAGGGGCCCAACCCCTGGGGGCCCCAACACTAGCCCCAGGAGCCCAACCCCTGGGGGCCCCAACACCAGCTAAAGGGGCCCAACGCCTGAGCGCCCGAACCATAGCTCCATGCAGGAAATGCTCTGTGCATTACCCTGCGTGACCACAAGGTGTCACTGTTGCTCCATGCGGGGAAATGCTCTGTGTATTACCCTGTGTGGCTGCATGGTGTCACTGTTGCTCCTTGCGGGGAAATGCTCTATGCATTACCCTATGTGGCCACACGGTGGCACTCTTGCTCCATGCAGCAAATGCTCTGAGCATTACCCTGCATAGCAACACAGCGTTACTGTTGCTCCATGCGTGAAATGCTCTGGGCATTACTGTGATGGAGTGGGGACTGTCTGTGTGGGGGATGGGAGAGCTGGGGGTGACTTTAGCTCAGGGGCCCCAACACCAGCTCCAGGGGCCCAACCGAAACATAGCTCCAGGGGCCTAACCCCTGGGGGACCCAACACCAGCTCCAGGGGCCCAACCCCTGAGCGCCTGAACCATAGCTCCAGGGGCCTAACCCCTGGGGGCCCCCACCCCAGCTCCAAGGGTTCAACCCCTGAGCGCCCGAACCATAGCTCCAGGGGCCTAACACCCGGGGGACCCAACCCCAGATCCAGGGGCCCAATCCCTGGGGCCCTCGACCCCAGCTCCAGGGGCCCAACCCCTGAGCGCCCGAACCATAGCCCCAGGGGCCCAACCCCTGACCGCCCGAACCATAGCTCCAGGGGTCTAACCCCTGGGGCCCCAACACCAGATCCAGGGGCCCAGCCCCTGGGGCCCCAACACCAGCTCCAGGGGCCCAACCCCTGAGCGCCCGAACCATAGCTCCAGGGGCCCAACTCCTGAGCGCCCGAACCATAGCTCCAGATGCCTAACCCCTGGGGCCCCAACACCAGCTCCAGGGGGACGACCTCTGGGGGCCCCAACACCAGCTCCAGGGGCCCAACCCCTGGGGGCCCCAAAACCAGATCCAAGGGCCCAACCCCTGAGCGCCGAACCATAGCTCCAGAGGCCTAACCCCCGGGGGCCCCAACCCCAGATCCAAGGGCCCAACCCCTGGGGCCCTCGACCCCAGCTCCAGGGCCCAACCCCTGACCGCCCGAACTATTGCTCCAGGGGCCCAACCCCTGAGCGCCCGAATCATAGCTCCAGGGGTCTAACCCCCGGGGACTCCAGCCCCAGCTCCAGGGGTCCAACCCCTGAGCGCCCGAACCATAGCTGCAGGGGCCTAACCCCTGGGGGTCCCCACCCCAGCTCCAATGGCCCAACCCCTGAGCGCCCGAACCGTAGCTCCAGGGGCCTAACCCCTGGGGGACCCAACCACAGTCCCAGGAGCCCAACCCCTGGTGGCCCCAACACCAGCTGCAGGAGCCCAACCCCTGAGCGCCCGAACCATAGCTTCAAGGGGCCTAACCCCTTGGGGCCCCAACACCAGCTCCAGGGGCCCAACCCCTGAGCGCTCGAACCATAGCTCCAGGGGCCTAACCTCTGGGGGCCCCCACCCCAGCTCCAGGGGTCCAACCCCTGAGCGCCCGAACCATAGCTCCAGGGGCCTAACCCCTGGGGGCCCCCACCCCAGCTCCAAGGGCCCAACTCCTGAGCGCCCGAACCATAGCTACAGGGGCCCAACCCCTGAGCGCCCGAACCATAGCTCCAGGGGCCTAACCCCTTGGGCCCCAACACCAGCTCCAGGGCCCTAACCCCTGGGGGCCCCAACCCCAGCTCCAGGGGCCCAACCCCTGGGGGCCCCAACACCAGCTCCAGGGGCCCAACCCCTGAGTGCCCGAACCATAGCTCCAGGGGCCCAACCCCTGAGCGCCTGAACCATAGCTCCAGGGGCCTAATCCCTGGGGCCCCAACACCAGCTCCAGGGGCCCAACCCCTGGCGGCCCCAACTGCAGCCCCAGGGGCCCAACCCCTGAGCGCCCGAACCATAGCTCCAGGAGGCTAATCCCTGGGGACCCCAACACCAGCTCCAGGGGCCCAACCCCTGAGCGCTCGAACAATACCTCCAGGGGCCTAACCCCTGGGGGCCCCAACACCAGCTCCAAGGGCCCAACCCCTGAGCGCCCGAACCATAGCTCCGGGGGCCTAACCCCCGAGGGCCCAACACCAGCTCCAGGGGCCCAAACCCTAGGGACCCCAACACCAGCCCCAGGGGCCCAACCCCTGAGCGCCCGAACCATAGCTCCAGGAGCCTAACCCCTGGGGGCCCCAACACCAGCTCCAGGGGCCGAACCTCTGAGCGCTCGAACAAAACCTCCCGGGGCCTAACCCCCGGGGGCCCCAACCCCAGCTGCAGGGGCCCAACTCCTGTGGGCCCCAACACCAGCTCCAGGGGTCCAAACCCTGAGCGCCCGAACCATAGCCCCAGGGGCCGAACCCCCGGGGGCCCCAATCCCAGCTCCAGGGGCCCAACCCCTGGGGCCATCGACCCCAGCTCCAGGGGCCCAACCCCTGAGCGCCCGAACTATAGCACCAGGGGCCCAACCCCTGAGCACCAGAACCATAGCTCCAGGTGTCTAACCCCCGGGGGCTCCAGCCCCAGTTCCAGGGGTCCAACCCCTGAGCGCCCGAACCATAGCTGCAGGGGCCTATCCCCTGGGGGCCCCCACCCCAGCTCCAACGGCCCAACCCCTGAGCGCCCGAACCATAGCCCCAGGGGCCTAACCCATGGGGGCCCCAACCTCAGCCCCAGGAGCCCAACCCCTGGGGGCCCCAACACCAGCTCCAGGGGCCCAACCCCTGAGCGCCTGACCCATCGCTCCAGGGGCCCAACCCCTGATCGCCTGAACCATAGCTCCAGGGGCCTAATCCCTGGGGCCCCAACACCAGCTCCAGGGGCCCAACCCCTGGGGGCCCCAACACCAGCCCCAGGGGCCCAACCCCTGAGCGCCCGAACTATAGCTCCAGGGGCTTTACCCCTGGGGGCACCAACACCAGCTCCAGGGGCCCAATCCCTGAGCTCACGAAGAAGAACTCCAGGGGCCTAACCCCTGTGGGCCCCAACACCAGCTCCAGGGGCCCAACCCCTGAGCGCTCGAACCATAGCTACAGGGGCCTAACCCCTGGGGGCCCCCACCAGAGCTCCAAGGGCCCAAAACCTGAGCGCCCGAACCATAGCTCCAGGGGCCTAACCCCTGGGGCCCCAACACCAGCTCCAGGGGCCCAACCCCTCAGCGCCAGAACCATAGCTCCAGGGGCCTAAACCCTGGGGGCCCCAACATCAGCTCCAGGGGTCCAACCCCTGAGCGCCCGAACCATAGCTGCAGGGGCCTAACCCCTGGGGGCCCCCACCCCAGGTCCAACGGCCCAACCCCTGAGCACCGGAACCATAGTTCCAGGGGCCTAACCCCTGGGGGCCCCAACCCCAGACCCAGGAGCCCAACCCGTGGGGGCCCCAACACCAGCTCCAGGGGCCCAACCCCTGGGGGCCCCAACAAAGGCTCCAGGGGCCCAACCCCTGAGCGCCTGAACCATAGCTCCAGGGGCCTAATCCCTGGGGCCCCAACACCAGCTCCAGGGGCCCAACCCCTGAACGCCCGAACCATAGCTCCAGGGGCCTAACCCCTGTGGGCCCCAACACCAGCTCCAGGGGCCCAACCCCTGAGCGCTCGAACCATAGCTACAGGGGCCTAACCTCTGGCGGCCCCCACCAGAGCTCCAAGGGCTGAAAACCTGAGCGCCCGAACCATAGCTCCAGGGGCCTAACCCCTGGGGCCCCAACACCAGCGCCAGGGGCCCAACCCCTAGGGGCCCCAACACCAGCTCCAGGGGCCCAAACCCTCAGCGCCCGAACCATAGCTCCAGGGGCCTAACCCCTGGGGCCCCAACACCAGCGCCAGGGGCCCAACCCCTAGGGGCCCCAACACCAGCTCCAGGGGCCCAAACCCTCAGCGCCCGAACCATAGCTCCAGGGGCCTAACACCTGGGGGCCCCAACACCAGCTCCAGGGGTCCAACCCCTGAGCGCCCGAACCATAGCTCCAGGGGCCAAACCCCTGGGGCCCCAACACCAGCTCCAGGGGCCCAACCCCTGGGGGCCCCAACAAAGGCTCCAGGAGCCCAACCCCTGAGCGCCCGAATCATAGCTCCAGGGGCCTAATCCCTGGGGGCCTCAACACCAGCTCCAAGGGCCCAACCCGTGAGCGCCCGAACCATAGCTCCAGGGGCCTAACCCCTCGGGCCCCAACACCAGCTCCAGGGCCCTAACCACTCGGGGCCCCAACACCAGCTCCAGGGGTCCAACCCCTGAGAGCCCGAACCATATCTCCAGGGGGCTAACCCCTGGGGACCCGAACCACAGCTCCAGGGGCCCA
>NW_026114832.1:0-41370 GCF_025201925.1 Gopherus flavomarginatus | reverse complement strand
GGGCCCCTGGAGCTAGTGTTGGGGCCCCAAGGTTTTGAGTTCCTGGAGATTGTGTTGGGGCTCGCAGGGGTTGGGCCCCTGGAGCTGTGGTTGGGGCCCCCAGGGTTTAGGCCCCTGGAGCTATGGTTCGGGCGCTGTGGGGTTGGGCCCCTGGAGCTGGTGTTGGGGCCCCCAGGTTTTGAGTTCCTGGAGATTGTGTTGGGGCTCGCAGGGGTTGGGCCCCTGGAGCTGTGGTTGGGGCCCCCAGGGGTTAGGCCCCTGGAGCTACGGTTCGGGCGCTCAGGGGTTGGGCCCCTGGAGCTGGTGTTGGGGCCCCCAGGGGTTGGGCCCCTGGAGGTGGGGTTTGGGCCCCCAGGAGTTAGGCCGCTAGAGCTATGGTTCGGGCGCTCAGGGGTTGGGCCCCTGGTGCTGGTGTTGGTGCCCCAAGGGGTTGGGCCCCTGGAGCTGGTGAGGGGCCCCAGGGGTTAGGCCCCTGGAGCTATGGTTCGGGCGCTCAGGGGTTGGGACCCTGGAGCTGGGGTCGAGGGCCCAAGGGGTTGGGCCCCTGGAGCTGGGGTTGGGGCCCCTTGGGTTATGCCCCTGCAGCTGTGGTTGGGCCCCTGGAGCTGGTGAGGGGCCCCAGGGGTTAGGCCCCTGGAGCTATTGTTCGGACGCTCAGGGGTTGGGCCCCTGGAGCTGGTGAGGGGCCCCAGGGGTTAGGCCCCTGGAGCTATGGTTCGGGCGCTCAGGGGTTGGGACCCTGGAGCTGGGGTCGAGGGCCCCAGGTGTTGGGCCCCTGGAGCTGGGGTTTGGACTCCCAGGGGTTGGGCCCCTGGAGCTGGTGTTGGGGCCCCAGGGGTTAAGCCCCTTGCGCTATGGTTCGGGCGCTCAGGGGTTGGGCCCTTGGAGCTGGCGTGCGGGCCCCCAGGGAATAGACCCCTAGAGCTATGGTTTGGGCACCCTGGGGTTGGGCCCCTGGAGCTGGTGTTGGGGCTCCCAGGGGTTGGGCCCCTGGAGCTGGTGTTGTGGCCCTCAGGGATTAGGCCCCTGGAGCTATGGTTCTGGCGTTCAGGGATTGGGCCCCTGGAGCTGGTTTTGGGGCGCCCAGTTGTTGGGCTCCTGGAGGAGGTGTTGGGGCCCCCAGGGGTTTGGGCCCCTGGAGCTGTGGTTGGGGCCCCCGGGGGTTAGGCCCCTGGAGCTATGGTTCGGGCGCTCAGGGGTTGGGCCCCTGTAGCTGGTGTTTGGACCCCCAGGGGTTGGGCCCCTGGAGCTGGGGTTCGGGCCCCCGGGGGTTAGGCCCCTGGAGCTATGGTTCGGGCGCTCAGGGATTGAGCCCCTGGAGCTGGTTTTGGGGCCCCCAGGGGTTGGGCCCCTGGAGCTGGGATTGGGGCCTCCAGGGGTTAGGCCCCTGGAGCTTTGGTTCGGGCGCTCAGGGGTTGGGCCCCTGGAGCTTGTGTTCGGTCCCCAAGGGGTTTTGCCCCTGGAGCTGGTGTTGGGGACCCAGCGGTTAGGCCCCTGGAGCTATGGTTCAGGGGCACAGGGGTTGGGCCCTTGGAGCTACGGTTCGGGCGCTCAGCGGTTGGGCCCTTGGAACTGGGGTGGAGGGCCCCAGGGGTTGGGCCTCTGGAGCTAGTGTTGGGGCCCCCAGGGATTGGGCCCGTGGAGCTATGTTTCGGGCGCTCTGGGGTTGGGCCCCTGGAGCTGGTGTTGGGGCCCACAGGGGTTCTAACCCTGGAGCTGGGGTTGGGGCCCCCTTGGGTTAGGCCTCTGGAGCTATGGTTCGGGCGCTCAGGGGTTGGGCCCCTGGACCTGGTGTTGGGGCCCACAGGGGTTGGGACCCTGGAGCTGGGGTTGGGGCCCTCGGGGGTTAGGCCTCTGCAGCTATGGTTCGGGCGCTCAGGGGTTGGGCCCCTGGAACTAGGGTCGAGGGCCCCAGGGGTTGGGCCCCTGGAGCTGGGGTTGGGGCCCCGTGGGTTACGCCCCTGGAGCTGGGGTTGGGGCCCCCAGGGGGTTGGGGCCCTCGGGGGTTAGGCCTGTGCAGCTATGGTTGGGCGCTCAGGGGTTGGGCCCTTGGAGCTATGGTTCGGGCGCTCAGGGGTTGGGCCCCTGGAACTTGGGTCGAGGGCCCCAGGGGTTGGGCTCCTGGAGCTGGTGTTGGGGCCTCCAGGGGTTAGGCCCCTGGAGGTATTGTTCGGGCGCTCAGGGGTTAGGCCCTTGGAGCTGGCGTGCGGGCCCCCAGGGAATAGGCCACTAGAGCTGTGGTTTGGGCACTCTGGGGTTGGGCCCCTTCAGCTGGTGTTGGGGCTCCCAGAGGGCTCCTTTGTGGGGGAGGGATAGCTCAGGGGTTTGAGCATTGGCCTACTAAACCCAGGGTTGTAAGTTCAATCCCTGAGGGGGCCATTAAGGAAACTGGGGTAAAAAATCTGGGGATTGGTCCTGCTTGGAGCAGGGGGTTGGACTAGATGACCTCCTGAGGTCCCTTCCAACCCTAATAGTCTATGATTCTACTATGCCAGGTTTGGCTCCTGGAGCTGGTGTTGGGGCCTCCACGGGTTAGGCCCCTGGAGGTATTGTTCGGGCGCTCAGGGGTTGGGCCCTTGGAGCTGCTGTTGGGGCCCCCAGGGATTAGGCCCCTGGATCTAAGGTTCGGGCGCTCAGGGGTTGGGACCCTGGAGCTGGTGTTGGGGACCCCAGGAGTTGGGCCCCTGGAGCTGGTGTTGGGGCCCCAGGGGTTAGGCCCCTTGAGCTAAGGCTCGGGCGCTCAGGGGTTGGGCCGCTGGAGTTGGTGTTGCGGCCACCAGGGGTTGGGCCCCTGGAGCTATGGTTAGGGCGCTCCGGGGTTGGGCCCCTGGAACTGGTCTCGGGACCACCAGGGGTCGGGCTCCTGGAGCTGGTGTTGGGGCCCCTGGGGTTGGGCCCCTGGAGCTGTGGTTGGGGCCCTGGGGGGTTAGGCCCCTGGAGCTATGGTTCAGGCACTCAGGGGTTGGACCCCTGGAGCTATGGTTCGGGCGCTCAGGGGTTGGTTCCCTGGAGCTAGGGTCGAAGGCCCCACTGGTGGGGCCCCTGGAGCTGGTGTTGGGGCCCCCAGGTTTTGAGTTCCTGGAGATTGTGTTGGGGCTCGCAGGGGTTGGACCCCTGGAGCTGTGGTTGGGGCCCCCAAGGTTTAGGCCACTGGAGCTATGGTTCGGGCGCTGTGGGGTTGGGCCTCTGGAGCTGGGGTTGGGGCCCCCAGGTTTTGAGTTCCTAGAGATTCTGTTGGGGCTCACAGGGGTTGGGCCCCTGGAGCTGTGGTTGGGGCCCCCAGGGGTTAGGCCCCTGGAGCTATGGTTCGGGCGCTCGGGGTTGGGCCCCTGGAGCTGGTGTTGGGGCCCCCAGGGGTTGGGCCCCTGGAGGTGGGGTTTGGGCCCCCAGGAGTTAGGCCCCTAGAGCTATGGTTCGGGCGCTCATGGGTTGGGCCCTGGAGCTGGTGTTGGGGCCCGAAGGGGTTGGGCCCCTGGAGCTGGTGAGGGGCCCCAGGGGTTAGGCCCCTGGAGCTATGGTTCGGGCGCTCAGGGGTTGGGCCCCTGGAGCTGGGGTCGACGGCCCCAGGGGTTGGGCCCCTGGAGCTGGGGTTGGGGCCCCGGGAGTTACGCCCCTTTAGCTGGTGTTGGGCCCCTGGAGCTGGTGAGGCCCCCCACTGGTTAGGCCTCTGGAGCTATGGTTCGGACGCTCAAGGGTTGGGCCCCTGGAGCTGGGGTCGAGGGCCCCAGGGGTTCGGCCCCTGGAGCTGGGGTTGTGGCCCCCAGGGGTTAGGCCCCTGGAGCTATGGTTCGGGCGCTCAGGGGTTTGGCCCCTGGAGCTTGTGTTGGGGCCCCCAGGGGTTGGGCCCCTGGAACTATGGTTCGGGCTCTCTGGGGTTGGGCCCCTGGAGCTGGTGTTGGGGCTCCCAGGGGTTGGGCTCTTGGAGCTGGTGTTGGGGTCCCCAGGGGTTGGGCCCCTGTAGCTGGGGTTGGGGCCCCCGGGGGTTAGACCCCTGGAGCTATGGTTCGGGCGCTCAGGGGTTGGACCCCTGGAGCTGGTTTTGGGCCATCCAGGGGTTGGGCCCCTGGAGCTATGGTTCGGGCGCTCAGGGGTTGGGCCGCTGGAGCTGGTGTTGGGGCCCCTGACCTAATGTCACCCCTTGCTCTCCCATCCCCCACACAGACAGTACCGACTCCATCACAGTAATGCCCAGACATTTCACGCATGGAGCAACAGTAACACTGTGTGGCCATGCAGGGTAATGCCCAGAGCATTTCCTGCATGGAGCAAGAGTGACACCGTGTGGCCACATAGGGTAGTGCACAGAGCATTTCCCCGCATGGAGCTATGGTTCGGGAGCTCTGGGGTTGGGCCCCTGTAGCTGGTGTTGGGAGTCCCAGATGTTGGGCCCCTGGAGCTGGTGTTGGGGCCCCAGGGGTTAAGCCCCTTGGGCTATGGTTCGGCCGCTCAGGGGTTGGGCCCTTGGAGCTGGCGTGCGGGCCCCCAGGGAATACGCCCCTAGAGCTATGGTTTGGGCACTCTGGGGTTGGGCCCCTGGAGCTGGTGTTGGGGCTCCCAGGGGTTGGGCCCCTGGAGCTGGTGTTGGGGCCCTCAGGGATTAGGCCCCTGGAGCTATGGTTCTGGCGCTCAGGGATTGGGCCCCTGGAGCAGGTGTTGGGGCCCCCAGGGGTTTGGCCCCTGGAGCTGGTGTTGGGGCCCCCAGGGGTTGGGCACCTGGAACTATGGTTCAGGCGCTCTGGGGTTGGGCCCCTGGAGCTGGTGTTGGGGCTCCCAGGGGTTGGGCCCCTGGAGCTGGTGTTGGGGCCCTCAGGGATTAGGCCCCTGGAGCTATGGTTCTGGCGCTCAGGGATTGGGCCCCTGGAGCAGGTGTTGGGGCCCCCAGGGGTTTGGCCCCTGGAGCTGGTGTTGGGGCCCCCAGGGGTTGGGCACCTGGAACTATGGTTCAGGCGCTCTGGGGTTGGGCCCCTGGAGCTGGTGTTGGGGCCCCCAGCGGTTGGGCCCCTTGAACTATGGTTCAGGCGCTCTGGGGTTGGGCCCCTGGAGCTGGTGTTGGGGCTCCCAGGGATTGGGCTCTTGGAGCTGGTGTTGGGGCCCCCAGGGGTTGGGCCCCTGGAGCTGCGGTTGGGGCCACCAGGGGTTAGGTCCATGGAGCTATGGTTCGGGCGCTCAGGGGTTGGGTCCCTGGAGTTGGTGTTGGGGCCCCAGGGGCTGGGCCCCTGCAGCTAGTGTTGGGGCCCCAGGGGTTAGACCCCTGGAGCTATCGTTCGGGCGCTCAGGGTTTGGGCCCCTGGAGCTGGTGGTGGGGCCCCCAGGGGTTGGGCCCCTGGAGCTAGGGTTGGGGCCCCCGGGGGTTAGGCCCCTGAAGCTATGGTTCGGGCGCTCAGGGTTTGGGCCCCTGGAGCTGGTGCTGGGGCCCCCAGGGGTTGGGCCCCTGGAGCTAGGGTTGGGGCCCCCGGGGGTTAGGCCCCTGAAGCTATGGTTCGGGCGCTCAGGGGTTGGGCCGCTGGAGCTGGTGTTGGGGCCCCTGACCTAATGTCACCCTTTGCTCTCCCATCCCCCACACAGACAGTCCCGACTCCATCACAGTAATGCCCAGACATTACATGCATGGAGCAACAGTAACACTGTGTGGCCATGCAGGGTAATGCCCAGAGCATTTCCTGCATGGAGCAAGAGTGACACCGTGTGGCCACATAGGGTAGTGCACAGAGCATTTCCCCGCATGGAGCTATGGTTCGGGAGCTCTGGGGTTGGGACCCTGTAGCTGGTGTTGGGACTCCCAGGGGTTGGCCCCTGGAGCTGGTGTTGGGGCCCCAGGGGTTAAGCCCCTGGCGCTATGGTTCGGGCGCTCCGGGTTTGGGCCCTTGGAGCTGGCGTGCGGGCCCACAGGGGTTGGGCCCCTGGAGCTATGGTTAGGGCGCTCCGGGGTTCGGCCCCTGGAACTTGTGTTGGGGCCCCCAGGGGTTGGGCTCCTGGAGCTGGTGTTGGGGCCCCCAGGGGTTGGGCCCCTGAATCTGGTGTTGGGGCCCCCAGGGGTTGGGCCCCTGGAGCTGGGGTTGGGGCCCTCGGGGGTTAGTCCTGTGCAGCTATGGTTCGGGCGCTCAGGGGTTGGGCCCCTGGAACTGGGGTCGAGGGCCCCAGGGGTTGGGCCCCTGGAGCTGGGGTTGGGGCCCCAGGGGTTAAGCCCCTGGCGCTATGGTTCGGGCGCTCAGGGGTTGGGCCCTTGGAGCTATGGTTAGGGCGCTCCGGGGTTCGGCCCCTGGAACTTGTGTTGGGGCCCCCAGGGGTTGGGCTCCTTGAACTGGTGTTGGGGCCTCCAGGGGTTAGGCCCCTGGAGGTATTGTTCGGGCGCTCAAGGATTGGGCCCTTGGAGCTGGCGTGCGGGCCCCCAGGGAATAGGCCCCTAGAGCTATGGTTTGGGCACTCTGGGGTTGGGCCCCTTCAGCTGGTGTTGGGGCTCCCAGGGGTTGGGCTCCTGGAGCTGGTGTTGGGGCCTCCACGGGTTAGGCCCCTGGAGGTATTGTTCGGGCGCTCAGGGGTTGGGCCCTTGGAGCTGGTGTTGGGGCCCCCAGGGATTAGGCCCCTGGATCTAAGGTTCGGGCGCTCAGGGGTTGGGACCCTGGAGCTGGTGTTGGGGACCCCATTAGGTGGGCCCCTGGAGCTGGTGTTGGGGCCCCAGGGGTTAGGCCCCTTGAGCTAAGGCTCGGGCGCTCAGGGGTTGGGCCGCTGGAGTTGGTGTTGCGGCCACCAAGGGTTGGGCCCCTGGAGCTATGGTTAGGGCGCTCCGGGCTTGGGCCCCTGGAACTTGTGTTGGGACCCCCAGGGGTTGGGCTCCTGGAGCTGGTGTTGGGGCCCCCAGCGGTTGGGCCCCTGGAGCTGTGGTTGGGGCCCTCGGGGGTTAGACCCCTGGAGCTATGGTTCGGGCACTCAGGGGTTGGGCCCCTGAAACTGGTGTTGGGGCCTCCAGGGGTTAGGCCCCTGGATCTTTGGTTCGACCGCTCATGGGTTGGGCCCCTGGAGCTGGTGTTGGGGCCCCAAGGGGCTGGGCCCCTGGAGCTGGTGTTGGGGACCCAGGGGTTAGGCCCCTGGAGCTATGGTTAGGGCGCTCAGGGGTTCGGCCCCTGGAGCTGGGGTGGAGGGCCCCAGGGGTTGGACCCCTGGAGCTTGTGTTTGGGCCCCCAGGGATTGGGCCCCTGGAGCTATGTTTCGGGCGCTCTGGGGTTGGGCCCCTGGAGCTGTTGTTGGGGACCCAGGTTTTAGGCCCCTGGAGCTATGGTTCGGGCGCTCAGGGGTTGGTTCCCTGGAGCTAGGGTCGAAGGCCCCAGGGGTGGGGCCCCTGGAGGTGGTGTTGGGGCCCCCAGGTTTTGAGTTCCTGGAGATTGTGTTGGGGCTCGCAGGGGTTGGGCCCCTGGAGCTGTGGTTGGGGCCCCCAAGGTTTATGCCCCTGGATCTATGGTTCGGGCGCTGTGGGGTTGGGCCTCTGGAGCTGGTGTTGGGGTCCCCAGGGGCTGGGCACCTGGAGGTGAGGTTTGGGCCCCCAGGAGTTAGGCCCCTAGAGCTATGGTTCGGGCGCTCATGGGTTGGGCCCTGGAGCTGGTGTTGGTGCCCCAAGGGGTTGGGCCCCTGGAGCTGGTGAGGGGCCCCAGGTGTTAGGCCCCTGGAGCTGGGGTTGGGGCCCCGGGGGTTACGCCCCTGGAGCTGGGGTTGGGGCCCCCAGGGGTTAGGCCCCTGGAGCTATGGTTCGGGCGCTCAGGGGTTTGGCCCCTGGAGCTGGTGTTGGGGCCCCCAGGGGTTGGGCCCCTGGAACTATGGTTCGGGCTCTCTGGGGTTGGGCCCCTGGAGCTGGTGTTGGGGCTCCCAGGGGTTGGGCTCTTGGAGCTGGTGTTGGGGTCCCCAGGGGTTGGGCCCCTGTAGCTGGGGTTGGGGCCCCCGGGGGTTAGACCCCTGGAGCTATGGTTCGGGCACTCAGGGGTTTGGACCCCTGGAGCTGGTGTTGGGGCATCCAGGGGTTGGGCCCCTGGAGCTGGGGTTGGGGCCCAAGGGGGTTAGGCCCGTGTAGCTGTGGTTCGTTCTCTCAGAGGTTGGGCCCCTGGAGCTGGTGTTCGGGCCCTCAGGGATTAGGCCCCTGCAGCTATGGTTCTGGCGCTCAGGGACTGGGCCCCTGGAGCTGGTTTTCGGGCCCCCAGGGGTTGGGCTCCTGGAGCAGGAGTTGGGGCCCCCAGGGGTTGGGCCCCTGGAGCTGTGGTTGGGGCCCCCGGGGGTTAGGCCCCTGGAGCTATGGTTTGGGCGCTCAGGGGTTGGCCCCTGTAGCTGGTGTTTGGACCCCCAGGGGTTGGGCCCCTGGAGCTGGGGTTCGGGCACCCGGGGGTTAGGCCCCTGGAGCTATGGTTCGGGCGCTCAGGGATTGAGCCCCTGGAGCTGGTTTTGGGGCCCCCAGGGGTTGGGCCCCTGGAGCTGGGATTGGGGCCTCCAGGGGTTAGGCCCCTGTAGCTTTGGTTCGGGCGCTCAGGGGTTGGGTCCCTGGAGTTGCTGTTGGGGCCCCAGGGGCTGTGCCCCTGCAGCTAGTGTTGGGGCCCCAGGGGTTAGACCCCTGGAGCTATGGTTCGGGCGCTCAGGGTTTGGGCCCCTAGAGCTGGTGGTGGGGCCCCCAGGGGTTGGGCCCCTGGAGCTGGTGTTAGGCCCCAGGGGCTGGGCCCCTGGAGCTGGGATTGGGGACTCCAGGGGTTAGGCCCCTGGAGTTTTGGTTCGGGCGCTCAGGGGTTGGGCCCCTGGAGCTTGTGTTGGGTCCCCAAGGGGTTTTGCCCCTGGAGCTGGTGTTGGGGACCCAGGGGTTAGGCCCCTGGAGCTATGGTTCGGGCGCCCAGGGGTTGGGCCCCTGGAGCTATAGTTCGGGCGCTCAGCGTTTGGGCCCCTGGAGCTGGGGTGGAGGGCCGCAGGGGTTGGGCCCCTGGAGCTAGTGTTGGGGCCCCCAGGGATTGGGCCCCTGGAGCTCGTGGTGCCCGCAGGGATTGGGCCCCTGGAGCTGTGGTTGGGGCCCCCAGGGGTTAGGCCTCTGGAGCTATGGTTCGGGCGCTCAGGGGTTGGGCCCCTGGAGCTGGTGTTGGGGCCCACAGGGGTTCGGACCCTGGAGCTGGGGTTGGGGCCCCCGGGGGTTAGGCCCCTGGAGCTATGGTTTGGGCGCTCAGGGGTTGGGCCCCTGGAGCTGGTGTTGGGGCCCCCAGGGGTTGGGCCCCTGGAGCTATGGTTAGGGCGCTCCAGGGTTCGGCCCCTGGAACTTGTGTGGGGCCCCCAGGGGTTGGGCTCCTGGAGCTGCTGTTGGGGCCCCCAGGGGTTGGGCCCCTGAAGCTGGTGTTGGGGCCCCCAGGGGTTGGGCCCCTGGAGCTGGGGTTGGGGCCCTCGGGGGTTAGGCCTCTGCAGCTATGGTTCAGGCGCTCAGGGGTTGGGCCCCTGGAACTGGGGTGGAGGGCCCCAGGGGTTGGGCCCCTGGAGCTGGGGTTGGGGCCCCGTGGGTTACGGCCCTGGAGCTGGGGTTGGGGCCCCCAGGGTTTAGGCCCCTGGAGTTATGGTTCGGGCGCTCAGGGGTTTGGCCCCTGGAGCTGGTGTTGGGGCCCCCAGGGGTTGGGCCCCTGGAACTATGGTTCAGGCGCTCTGGGGTTGGGCCCCTGGAGCTGGTGTTGGGGCTCCCAGGGATTGGGCTCTTGGAGCTGGTGTTGGGGCCCCCAGGGGTTGGGCCCCTGGAGCTGGGGTTGGGGCCACCAGGGGTTCGGTCCATGGAGCTATGCTTCGGGTGCTCAGGGGTTGGGTCCCTGGAGCTGGTGTTGGGGCCCCAGGGGCTGGGCCCCTGCAGCTACTGTTGGGACCCCAGGGGTTAGACCCCTGGAGGTATGGTTCGGGCGCTCTGGGTTTGGGCCCCTGGAGCTGGTGGTGGGTTCCCCAGGTGTTGGGCCCCTGGAGCTGGGGTTGGGGCCCACAGGATTTAGGCCCCTGGACTTATGGTTCGGGCTCTCAGGGGTTCGGCCCCTGGAGCTATGGTTCGGGCGCTCAGGGGTTGGGCCGCTGGAGCTGGTGTTGGGGCTGCCAGGGGTTGAGATCGTGGAGCTGGTGTTGGGGCCTCCAGGGGTTAGGCCCCTGGAGGTATTGTTCGGGCGCTCAGGGGTTGGGCCCTTGGAGCTGGTGTTGGGGCTCCCAGGGATTAGGCCCCTGGAGCTAAGGTGCGGGCGCTCAGGGGTTGGGACCCTGGAGCTGGTGTTGGGGACACCAGGAGTTGGGCCCCTGGAGCTGGTGTTGGGGCCCCAGGGGTTAGGCCCCTGGAGCTATCGTTCGGGCGCTCAGGGGTTTGGCCCCTGGAGCTGATGTTTGGGCCCCCAGGGGTTGGGCCCCTGTAACTATGGTTCAGGCGCTCTGGGGTTGGGCCCCTGGAGCTGGTGTTGGGGCCCCCAGGGGTTGGGCCCCTGGAGCTGGGGTTGGGGCCACCAGGGGTTAGGTCCATGGAGCTATGGTTCGGACGCTCAGGGGTTGGGCCCCTGTAGTTGGTGTTTGGACCCCCAGGGGTTGGGCCCCTGGAGCTGGGGTTCGGGCCCCCGGGGGTTAGGCCCCTGCAGCTATGGTTCGGGCGATCTGGGGTTGGGCCCCTGGAGCTGGTGTTGGGGCTCCCAGGGATTGGGCTCTTGGAGCTGGTGTTGGGGCCCCCAGGGGTTGGGCCCCTGGAGCTGGGGTTGGGGCCACCAGGGGTTAGGTCCATGGAGCTATGGTTCGGGCGCTCAGGGGTTGGGTCCCTGGAGTTGGTGTTCGGGCCCCAGGGGCTGGACCCCTGCAGCTAGTGTTGGGGCCCCAGGGGTTAGACCCCTGGAGCTATGGTTCGGGCGGTCAGGGTTTGGGCCCCTGGAGCTGGTGGTGGGGTCCCCAGGTGTTGGACCCCTGGAGATGGGGTTGGGGCCCACAGGATTTAGGCCCCTGGACTTATGGTTCGGGCTCTCAGGGGTTGGGCCCCTGGAGCTGGTGTTGGGGCTGCCAGGGGTTGGGCTCGTGGAGCTGGTGTTGGGGCCTCCAGGGGTTAGGCCCCTGGAGGTATTGTTCGGGCGCTCAGGGGTTGGGCCCTTGGAGCTGGTGTTGGGGCCCCCAGGGATTAGGCCCCTAGAGCTAAGGTGCGGGCGCTCAGGGGTTGGGACCCTGGAGCTGGTGTTGGGGACACCAGGAGTTGGGCCCCTGGAGCTGGTGTTGGGGCCCCAGGGGTTAGGCCCCTGGAGCTATCGTTCGGGCGCTCAGGGGTTTGGCCCCTGGAGCTGGTGTTTGGGCCCCCAGGGGTTGGGCCCCTGGAACTATGGTTCAGGCGCTCTGGGGTTGGGCCCCTGGAGCTGGTGTTGGGGCCCCCAGGGGTTGGGCCCCTGGAGCTGGGGTTGGGGCCACCAGGGGTTAGGTCCATGGAGCTATGGTTCGGGCGCTCAGGGGTTGGGCCCCTGTAGTTGGTGTTTGGACCCCTAGGGGTTGGGCCCCTGGAGCTGGGGTTCGGGCCCCCGGGGGTTAGGCCCCTGGAGCTATGGTTCGGGCGATCTGGGGTTGGGCCCCTGAAGCTGGTGTTGGGGCTCCCAGGGATTGGGCTCTTGGAGCTGGTGTTGGGGCCCCCAGGGGTTGGGCCCCTGGAGCTGGGGTTGGGGCCACCAGGGGTTAGGTCCATGGAGCTATGGTTCGGGCGCTCAGGGGTTGGGTCCCTGGAGTTGGTGTTCGGGCCCCAGGGGCTGGACCCCTGCAGCTAGTGTTGGGGCCCCAGGGGTTAGACCCCTGGAGCTATGGTTCGGGCGGTCAGGGTTTGGGCCCCTGGAGCTGGTGGTGGGGTCCCCAGGTGTTGGACCCCTGGAGCTGGGGTTGGGGCCCACAGGATTTAGGCCCCTGGACTTATGGTTCGGGCTCTCAGGGGTTGGGCCCCTGGAGCTACGGTTCGGGAGCTCAGGGGTTGGGCCGCTGGAGCTGGTGTTGGGGCAGCCAGGGGTTGGGCTCGTGGAGCTGGTGTTGGGGCCTCCAGGGGTTAGGCCCCTGGAGGTATTGTTCAGGCGCTCAGGGGTTGGGCCCTTGGAGCTGGTGTTGGGGCCCCCAGGGATTAGGCCCCTAGAGCTAAGGTGCGGGCGCTCAGGGGTTGGGACCCTGGAGCTGGTGTTGGGGACACCAGGAGTTGGGCCCCTGGAGCTGGTGTTGGGGCCCCAGGGGTTAGGCCCCTGGAGCTATCGTTCGGGCGTTCAGGGGTTTGGCCCCTGGAGCTGGTGTTTGGGCCCCCAGGAGTTGGGCCCCTGGAACTATGGTTCGGGCGCTCTGGGGTTGGGCCCCTGGAGCTGGTGTTGGGGCCCCCAGGGGTTGGGCCCCTGGAGCTGGGGTTGGGGCCACCAGGGGTTAGGTCCATGGAGCTATGGTTCGGGCGCTCAGGGGTTGGGCCCCTGTAGTTGGTGTTTGGACCCCCAGGGGTTGGGCCCCTGGAGCTGGGGTTCGGGCCCCCGGGGGTTAGGCCCCTGGAGCTATGGTTCGGGCGCTCAGGGATTGAGCCCCTGGAGCTGGTTTTGGGGCCCCCAGGGGTTGGGCCCCTGGAGCTGGGATTGGGGCCTCCAGGGTTTAGGCCCCTGGAGCTAAGGTTCTGGCGCTCAGGGGTTGGGCCCCTGGAGCTTGTGTTGGGTCCCCAAGGGGTTTTGCCCCTGGAGCTGGTGTTGGGGACCCAGGGGTTAAGCCCCTGGTGCTATGGTTCGGGCGCACAGGGGTTGGGCCCCTGGAGCTATAGTTCGAGCGCTCAGCGGTTGGGCCCCTGGAGCTGGGGTGGAGGGCCCCAGGGGTTGGGCCCCTGGAGCTAGTGTTGTAGCCCCCAGGGATTGGGCCCCTGGAGCTATGTTTCGGACGCTCTGGGGTTGGGCCCCTGGAGCTAGTGTTGGGGCCCCCAGGGGTTGGGCTCCTGGACCTGGTGGTGCCCGCAGGGGTTGGGCCCCTGGAGCTGTGGTTGGGGCCCCCAGGGGTTAGGCCTCTGGAGCTATGGTTCGGGCGCTCAGGGGTTGGGCCCCTGGAGCTGGCGTTGGGGCCCACAGGGGTTCGGACCCTGGAGCTGGGGTTGGGGCCCCCGGGGGTTAGGCCCCTGGAGCTATGGTTTGGGCGCTCACGGGTTGGGCCCCTGGAGCTGGTGTTGGGGCCACCAGGGGTTGGGCCCCTGGAGCTATGGTTAGGGCGCTCCGGGGTTCGGCCCCTGGAACTTGTGTTGGGGCCCCCAGGGGTTGGGCTCCTGGAGCTTGTCTTGGGGCCCCCAGGGGATGTGCCCCTGCAGCTGGTGTTGGGGCCCCCAGGGGTTGGGCCCCTGGAGCTGGGGTTGGGGCCCTCGGGGGTTAGGCCTCTGCAGCTATGGTTCGGGCGCTCAGGGGTTGGGCCCCTGGAGTTGGTGTTGGGGCCCCAGGGGCTGGGCCCCTGCAGCTAGTGTTGGGGCCCCAGGGGATAGACCCCTGGAGCTATGGTTCGGGCGCTCAGGGTTTGGGCCCCTGTAGCTGGTGGTGGGGTCCCCAGGTTTTGGGCCCCTGGAGCTGGGGTTGGGGCCCAGAGGATTTTGGCCCCTGGAGCTATGGTTCGGGCTCTCAGGGGTTGGGCCCCTGGAGCTATGGTTCGGGCCCTCAGGGGTTGGGCCGCTGGAGCTGGTGTTGGGGCCCCTGACCTAATGTCACCCCTTGCTCTCACATCCCCCACACAGACAGTCCCGACTCCATCACAGTAATGCCCAGACATTTCACGCATGGAGCAACAGTAACACTGTGTGGCCATGCAGGGTAATGCCCAGAGCATTTCCTGCATGGAGCAAGAGTGACACCGTGTGGCCACATAGGGTAGTGCAGAGAGCATTTCCCCGCATGGAGCTATGGTTCGGGAGCTCTGGGGTTGGGCCCCTGTAGCTGGTGTTGGGACTCCCAGGGGTTGGGCCCCTGGAGCTGGTGTTGGGGCCCCAGGGGTTAAGCCCCTTACGCTATGGTTCGGGCGCTCAGGGGTTGAGCCCTTGGAGCTCGCGTGCGGGCCCCCAGGGAATAGGCCCCTAAAGCTATGGTTTGGGCACTCTGGGGTTGGACCCATGGAGCTGGTGTTGGGGCTCCCAGGGGTTGGGCCCCTGGAGCTGGTGTTGGGGCCCTCAGGGATTAGGCCCCTGGAGCTATGGTTCTGACGCTCAGGGATTGGGCCCCTGGAGCTGGTTTTGGGGCCCCCAGGGGTTTGGCTCCTGGAGCAGGTATTGGGGCCCCCAGGGGTTTGGCCCCTGGAGCTGGTGTTGGGGCCCCCAGGGGTTGGGCCCCTGGAGCTATGGTTAGGGCGCTCCGGGGTTCGGCCCCTGGAACTTGTGTTGGGGCCCCCAGGGGTTGGGCTCCTGGAGCTGGTCTTGGGGCTCCCAGGGGATGTGCCCCTGCAGCTGGTGTTGGGGCCCCCAGGGGTTGGGCCCCTGGAGCTGGGGTTGGGGCCCCCGGGGGTTAGGCCCCTGGAGCTATGGTTCGGGCGCTCACGTTTTGGGCCCCTGGAACTGGGGTCGAGGGCCCCAGGGGTTTGGCCCCTGGAGCTGGTGTTGGGGCCCCCAGGGGTTGGGCCCCTGGAACTATGGTTCAGGCGCTCTGGGGTTGGGCCCCTGGAGCTGGTGTTGGGTCTCCCAGGGATTGGGCTCTTGGAGCTGGTGTTGGGGCCCCCAGGGGTTGGGCCCCTGGAGCTGGGGTTGGGGCCACAAGGGGTTAGGTCCATGGGGCTATGGTTCGGGCGCTCAGGGGTTGGGTCCCTGGAGTTGGTGTTGGGGCCCCAGGGGCTGGGCCTCTGCAGCTAGTGTTGGGGCCCCAGGGGATAGACCCCTGGAGCTATGGTTCGGGCGCTCAGGGTTTGGGCCCCTGTAGCTGGTGGTGGGGTCCCCAGGGGTTGGGCCCCTGGAGCTGGGGTTGGGGCCCAGAGGATTTAGGCCCCTGGAGCTATGGTTCGGGCCCTCAGGGGTTGGGCCGCTGGAGCTGGTGTTGGGGCCCCTGACCTAATGTCACCCCTTGCTCTCCCATCCCCCACACAGACAGTCCCGACTCCATCACAGTAATGCCCAGACATTTCACGCATGGAGCAACAGTAACACTGTGTGGCCATGCAGGGTAATGCCCAGAGCATTTCCTGCATGGAGCAAGAGTGACACCGTGTGGCCACATAGGGTAGTGCAGAGAGCCTTTCCCCGCATGGAGCTATGGTTCGGGAGCTCTGGGGTTGGGCCCCTGTAGCTGGTGTTGGGACTCACAGGGGTTGGGCCCCTGGAGCTGGTGTTGGGGCCCCAGGGGTTAAGCCCCTTGCGCTATGGTTCGGGCGCTCAGGGGTTGGGCCCTTGGAGCTGGCGTGCGGGCCCCCAGGGAATAGGCCCCTAGAGCTATGGTTTGGGCACTCTGGGGTTGGACCCATGGAGCTGGTGTTGGGGCTCCCAGGGGTTGGGCCCCTGGAGCTGGTGTTGGGGCCCTCAGGGATTAGGCCCCTGGAGCTATGGTTCTGGCGCTCAGGGATTGGGCCCCTGGAGCTGGTTTTGGGGCCGCCAGGGATTGGGCTCCTGGAGCAGGTGTTGGGGCCCCCAGGGGTTTGGCCCCTGGAGCTGGTTTTGGGGTCCCCAGGGGTTGGGCTCCTGGAGCAGGTGTTGGGGCCCCCAGGGGTTTGGGCCCCTGGAGCTGGTGTTGGGGCTCCCAGGGATTGGGCTCTTGGAGCTGGTGTTGGGGCCCCCAGGGGTTGGGCCCCTGGACCTGGGGTTGGGGCCACCAGGGGTTAGGTCCATGGAGCTATGGTTCGGGCGCTCAGGGGTTGGGTCCCTGGAGTTGGTGTTGGGGCCCCAGGGGCTGGGCCCCTGCAGCTAGTGTTGGGGCCCCAGGGGTTAGACCCCTGGAGCTATGGTTCGGGCGCTCAGGGTTTGGGCCCCTGGAGCTGGTGGTGGAGCCCCCAGGGTTTGGGCCCCTGGAGCTGGGGTTGGGGCCCCCGGGGGTTAGGCCCCTGGAGCTATGGTTCGGGCGCACAGGGATGGGCCCTTGGAGCTATTGTTCGGGAGCTCAGCAGTTGGGCCCCTGGAGCTGGTGGTACCCGCAGGGGTTGGGCCCCTGGAGCTGTGGTAGGGGCCACCAGGGGTTAGTCCTCTGGAGCTATGGTTCGGGCGCTCAGGGGTTGGGCCCCTGTAGCTGGTGTTGGGACTCCCAGGGGTTGGGCCCCTGGAGCTGGTGTTGGGGCCCCAGGGGTTAAGCCCCTTGCGCTATTTTTCGGGCACTCAGGGGTTAGGCCCTTGGAGCTGGCGTGAGGGCCCCCAGGGAATAGGCCCCTAGAGCTATGGTTTGGGCACTCTGGGGTTGGGCCCCTGGAGCTGGTGTTGGGGCTCCCAGGGGTTGGGCCCCTGGAGCTGGTGTTGGGGCCCTCAGGGATTAGGCCCCTGGAGCTATGGTTCTGGCGCTCAGGGATTGGGCCCCTGGAGCTGGTTTTCGGGTCCCCAGGGGTTGGGCTCCTGTAGCTGGTGTTGGGACTCCCAGGGGTTGGGCCGCTGGAGCTGGTGTTGGGGCCCCAGGGGTTAAGCCCCTGGCGCTATGGTTCGGGCGCTCAGTGGTTGGGCCCTTGGAGCTGGCGTGCGGGCCCACAGGGGTTGGGCCCCTGGAGCTATGGTTAGGGCGCTCCGGGGTTCGGCCCCTGGAACTTTTGATGGGGCCTCCAGGGGTTGGGCCCCTGAAGCTGGTGTTGGGGCCCCCAGGGGTTGGGCCCCTGGAGCTGGGGTTGGGGCCCTCGGGGGTTAGGCCTCTGCAGCTATGGTTCGGGCGCTCAGGGGTTGGGCCCCTGGAGCTTGTGTTGGGTCCCCAAGGGGTTTTGCCCCTGGAGCAGGGGTTGGGGACCCAGGGGTTATCCCCCTGGAGCTGTGGTTCGGGCGCACAGGGGTTGGGCCCCTGGAGCTATAGTTCGGGCGCTCAGCGGTTATGCCCCTGGAGCTGGGGTGGAGGGCCCCAGGGGTTGGGCCCCTGGAGCTAGAGTTGGGGCCCCCAGGGATTGGGCCCCTGGAGCTATGTTTCGGGCGCTCTGGGTTTGGGCCACTGGAGCTAGTGTTGGGGCCCCCAGGGGTTGGGTCCCTGGAGCTGGTGGTGCCCGCAGGGGTTCGGCCCCTGGAGCTGTGGTTGGGGCCCCCAGGGGTTAGGCCTCTTCAGCTATGGTTTGGGCGCTCAGGGGTTGGGCCCCTGGAGCTGGTGTTGGGGCCCACAGGGGTTCGGACCCTGGAGCTGGGGTTGGGGCCCCCGGGGTTAGGCCCCTGGAGCTATGGTTTGGGCGCTCAGGGGTTGGGCCCCTGGAGCTGGGGTTGGGGCCCTCGGGGGTTTGGCCTCTGCAGCTATGGTTCGGGCGCTCAGGGGTTGGGCCCCTGGAACTGGGGTCGAGGGCCCCATGGGTTGGGCCCCTGGAGCTGGAGTTGGGGCCCCGTGGGTTACGCCCTGGAGCTGGGGTTGGGGCCCCCAGGGGTTAGGCCCCTGGAGCTATGGTTCGGGCGCTCAGGGGTTTGGCCCCTGGAGCTGGTGTTGGGGCCCCCAGGGGTTGGGCCCCTGGAACTATGGTTCAGGCGCTCTGGGGTTGGGCCCCTGGAGCTGGTGTTGGGGCTCCCAGGGATTGGGCTCTTTTAGCTGGTGTTGGGGCCCCCAGGGGTTGGGCCCCTGGAGCTGGGGTTGAGGCCACCAGGGGTTAGGTCCATGGACCTATGGTTCGGGCGCTCCGGGGTTGGGTCTCTGGAGTTGGTGTTGGGGCCCCAGGGGCTGGGCCCCTGCAGCTAGTGTTCGGGCCCCAGGGGTTAGACCCCTGGAGCTATGGTTCGGGCGCTCAGGGTTTGGGCCCCTGGAGCTGGTGGTGGGGCCCCCAGGGGTTGGGCCCCTGGAGCTAGGGTTGGGGCCCCCGGGTTTAGGCCCCTGAAGCTATGGTTCGGGCGCTCAGGGGTTGGGCCCTTGGAGCTGGTGTTTGGGCCCCAAGGGGTTAGGCCCCTGGAGCTATGGTTCGGGCGCTCAGGGGTTGGGCCGCTGGAGCTAGTGTTGGGGCCCCTGACCTAATGTCACCCCTTGCTCTCCCATCCCCCACACAGACAGTCCCGACTCCATCACAGTAATGCCCAGACATTTCACGCATAGAGCAACAGTAACACTGTGTGGCCATGCAGGGTAATGCCCAGAGCATTTCCTGCATGGAGCAAGTGTGACACCGTGTGGCCGCATAGGGTAGTGCACAGAGCATTTCCCCGCATGGAGCTATGGTTCGGGAGCTCTGGGGTTGGGCCCCTGTAGCTGGTGTTGGGACTCCCAGGGTTTGGGCAGCTGGAGCTGGTGTTGGGGCCCCAGGGGTTAAGCCCCTGGCGCTATGGTTCGGGCGCTCAGGGGTTGGGCCCTTGGAGCTGGCGTGCGGGCCCACAGGGGTTGGGCCCCGGGAGCTATGGTTAGGGCGCTCCGGGGTTCGGCCCCTGGAACTTGTGTTGGGGCCCCCAGGGGTTGGGCCCCTGAAGCTGGTGTTGGGGCCCCCAGGGGTTGTGCCCCTGGAGCTGGGGTTGGGGCCCTCGGGGGTTAGGCCTCTGCAGCTATGGTTCGGGCGCTCAGGGGTTGGGCCACTGGAACTGGGGTCGAGGGCCCCAGGGGTTGGGCCCCTGGAGCTCGGGTTGGGGCCCCAGGGGTTAAGCCCCTGGCGCTATGGTTCGGGCGCTCAGGGGTTGGGCCCTTGGAGCTGGCGTGCGGGCCCCCAGGGAATAGGCCCCTAGAGCTATGGTTTGGGTACTCTGGGGTTGGGCCCCTGGAGCTGGTGTTGGGGCTCCCAGGGGTTGGGCTCCTGGAGCTGGTGTTGGGGCCTCCAGGGGTTAGGCCCCTGGAGGTATTGTTCGGGCGCTCAGGGGTTGGGCCCTTGGAGCTGGTTTTGGGACTCCCAGGGGTTGGGGCCCTGGAGCTGGTGTTGGGGCCCCAGGGGTTAAGCCCCTGGCGCTATGGTTCGGGCGCTCAGGGGTTGGGCACTTGGAGCTGGCGTGCGGGCCCCCGGGGAATAGGCCCCTAGAGCTATGGTTTGGGCACTCTGGGGTTGGGCCCCTGGAGCTGGTGTTGGGGCTCCCAGTGGTTGGGCTCCTGGTGGTAGTGTTGGGGCCTCCAGGGGTTAGGCCTCTGCAGCTATGGTTCGGGCGCTCAGGGGTTGGGTCCCTGGAGTTGGTGTTGGGGCCCCAGGGGCTGGGCCCCTGCAGCTAGTGTTGGGTCCCCAGGGGTTAGACCCCTGGAGCTATGGTTCGGGCGCTCAGGGTTTGGGCCCCTGGAGCTGGTGGTGGGGCCCCCAGGGGTTGGGCCCCTGGAGCTAGGGTTGGGGCCCCCGGGGGTTAGCCCCCTGAAGCTATGGTTCGGGCGCTCAGGGGTTGGGCCCTTGGAGCTGGTGTTTGGGCCCCCAGGGGTTAGGCCCCTGGAGCTATGGTTCGGGCGCTCAGGGGTTGGGCCGCTGGGGCTGGTGTTGTTGCCCCTGACCTAATGTCACCCCTTGCTCTCCCATCCCCCAAACAGACAGTCCCGACTCCATCACAGTAATGCCCAGACATTTGACGCATGGAGCAACAGTAACACTGTGTGGCCATGCAGGGTAATGCCCAGAGCATTTCCTGCATGGAGCAAGAGTGACACCGTGTGGCCACATAGGGTAGTGCACAGGGCATTTCCCCGCATGGAGCTATGGTTCGGGAGCTCTGGGGTTGGGCCCCTGTAGCTGGTGTTGGGACTCCCAGGGGCTGGGCCCCTGGAGCTGGTGTTGGGGCCCCAGGGGTTAAGCCCCTGGCGCTATGGTTCGGGTGCTCAGGGGTTGGGCCCTTGCAGCTGGCGTGCGGGCCCACAGGGGTTGGGCCCCTGGAGCTATGGTTAGGGCGCTCCGGGGTTCGGCCCCTGGAACTTGTGTTGGGGCCCCCAGGGGTTGGGCTCCTGGAGCTGGTGTTGGGGCCCCCAGGGGTTGGGCCTGTGAAGCTGGTGTTGGGGCCCCCAGGGGTTGGGCCCCTGGAGCTGGGGTTGGGGCCCTCGGGGGTTAGGCCTCTGCAGCTATGGTTCGGGCGCTCAGTTGTTGGGCCCCTGGAACTGGGGTCGAGGGCCCCAGGGGTTGGGCCCCTGGAGCTGGGGTTTTGGCCCCATGGGTTAAGCCCCTGGCGCTATGGTTCGGGCGCTCAGGGTTTGGGCACTTGGAGCTGTCGTGCGGGCCCCCAGGGAATAGGCCCCTAGAGCTATGGTTTGGGCACTCTGGGGTTGGGCCCCTGGAGCTGGTGTTGGGGCTCCCAGGGGTTGGGCTCCTGCAGCTAGTGTTGGGGCCTCCAGGGGTTAGGCCCCTGGAGGTATTGTTCGGGTGCTCAGGGGTTGGGCCCTTGGAGCTGGTGTTGGGGCCCCCAGGGATTAGGCCCCTGGAGCTAAGGTTCGGGCGCTCAGGGGCTGGGACCCTGGAGCTGGTGTTGTGGACCCCAGGAGTTGGGCCCCTGGAGCTGGTGTTGGGGCTCCCAGGGGTTGGGCCCCTGGAGCTGTGGTTGGGGCCCTTGGGGGTTAGGCCCCTGGAGCTATGGTTCGGGCACTCAGGGGTTGGGCCCCTGAAACTGGTGTTCGGGACCCCAGGGGTTGGGCCCCTGGAGCTGGGGTTGGGGTCCTCGGGGGTTAGGCCCCTGCAGCTATGGTTCGGGAGCTCAGGGATTGGGCCCCTGGAGCTGGTTTTGGGGCCTCCAGTGGTTGGGACCCTGGACCTGGGGTTGGGGCCTCCAGGGGTTAGGCCCCTGGATCTTTGGTTCGGCCGCTCATGAGTTGGGCCCCTGGAGCTGGTGTTGGGGCCCCAAGGGGCTGGGCCCCTGGAGCTGGTGTTGGGGACCCAGGGGTTAGGCCCCTGGAGCTATGGTTCAGGCGCTCAGGGGTTGGGCCCCTGGAGCTATGGTTCGGGCGCTCAGGGGTTGGGCCCCTGGAGCTGGGGTGGAGGGCTCCAGGGGTTGTGCCCCTGGAGCTGGTGTTTGGGCCCCCAGGGATTGGGCCCCTGGAGCTATGTTTCGGGTGCTCTGGGGTTGGGCCCCTGGAGCTGGGGTTGGGGCCCACAGGATTTAGGCCCCTGGAGCTATGTTTCGGGCTCTCTGGGGTTGGGCCCCTGGAGCTGGTGTTGGGGCCCCAGGGGCTGGGCCCCTGCAGCTAGTGTTGGGGCCCCAGGGGTTAGACCCCTGGAGCTGTGGTTCGGGCGCTCAGGGGTTGGGCCCCTGGAACTATGGTTCGGGCGCTCAGGGGTTGGGTCCCTGGAGTTGGTGTTGGGGCCGCAGGGTCTGGGCCCCTGCAGCTAGTGTTGGGTCCCCAGTTGTTAGACCCCTGGAGCTATGGTTCGGGCGCTCAGGGTTTGGGCCCCTGGAGCTGGTGGTGGGGCCCCCAGGGGTTGGGCCCCTGGAGCTAGGGTTGGGGCCCCCGGGGGTTAGCCCCCTGAAGCTATGGTTCGGGCGCTCAGGGGTTGGGCCCTTGGAGCTGGTGTTTGGGCCCCCAGGGGTTAGGCCCCTGGAGCTATGGTTCGGGCGCTCAGGGGTTGGGCCGCTGGAGCTGGTGTTGGGGCCCCTGACCTAATGTCACCCCTTGCTCTCCCATCCCCCAAACAGACAGTCCCGACTCCATCACAGTAATGCCCAGACATTTGACGCATGGAGCAACAATAACACTGTGTGGCCATGCAGGGTAATGCCCACAGCATTTCCTGCATGGAGCAAGAGTGACACCGTGTGGCCACATAGGGTAGTGCACAGGGCATTTCCCCGCATGGAGCTATGGTTCGGGAGCTCTGGGGTTGGGCCCCTGTAGCTGGTGTTGGGACTCCCAGGGGTTGGGCCCCTGGAGCTGGTGTTGGGGCCCAAGGTTTTAAGCCCCTGGCGCTATGGTTCGGGTGCTCAGGGGTTGGGTCCTTGGAGCTGGCGTGCGGGCCCACAGGGGTTGGGCCCCTGGAGCTATGGTTAGGGCGCTCCGGGGTTCGGCCCCTGGAACTTGTGTTGGGGCCCCCAGGGGTTGGGCTCCTGGAGCTGGTGTTGGGGCCCCCAGGGGTTGGGCCCGTGAAGCTGGTGTTGGGGCCCCCAGGGGTTGGGCCCCTGGAGCTGGGGTTGGGGCCCTCGGGGGTTAGGCCTCTGCAGCTATGGTTCGGGCGCTCAGTTGTTGGGCCCCTGGAACTGGGGTCGAGGGCCCCAGGGGTTGGGCCCCTGGAGCTGGGGTTTTGGCCCCATGGGTTAAGCCCCTGGCGCTATGGTTCGTGCGCTCAGGGGTTGGGCACTTGGAGCTGTCGTGCGGGCCCCCAGGGAATAGGCCCCTAGAGCTATGGTTTGGGCACTCTGGGGTTGTGCCCCTGGCGCTGGTGTTGGGGCTCCCAGGGGTTGGGCTCCTGCAGCTAGTGTTGGGGCCTCCAGGGGTTAGGCCCCTGGAGGTATTGTTCGGGCGCTCAGGGGTTGGGCCCTTGGAGCTGGTGTTGGGGCCCCCAGGGATTAGGCCCCTGGAGCTAAGGTTCGGGCGCTCAGGGGCTGGGACCCTGGAGCTGGTGTTGGGGACCCCAGGAGTTGGGCCCCTGGAGCTGGTGTTGGGGCTCCCAGGGGTTGGGCCCCTGGAGCTGTGGTTCGGGCACTCAGGGGTTGGGCCCCTGAAACTGGTGTTGGGGACCCCAGGGGTTGGGCCCCTGGAGCTGGGGTTGGGGTCCTCGGGGGTTAGGCCCCTGCAGCTATGGTTCGGGAGCTCAGGGATTGGGCCCCTGGAGCTGGTTTTGGGTCCTCCAGTGGTTGGGACCCTGGACCTGGGGTTGGGGCCTCCAGGGGTTAGGCCCCTGAATCTTTGGTTCGGCCGCTCATGAGTTGGGCCCCTGGAGCTGGTGTTGGGGCCCCAAGGGGTTGGGCCCCTGGAGCTGGTGTTGGGGACCCAGGGGTTAGGCCCCTGGAGCTATGGTTCAGGCGCTCAGGGGTTGGGCCCCTGGAGCTGGGGTGGAGGGCTCCAGGGGTTGTGCCCCTGGAGCTTGTGTTTGGGCCCCCAGGGATTGGGCCCCTGGAGCTATGTTTCGGGTGCTCTGGGATTGGGCCCCTGGAGCTGGGGTTGGGGCCCACAGGATTTAGGCCCCTGGAGCTATGTTTCGGGCTCTCTGGGGTTGGGCCCCTGGAGCTGGTGTTGGGGCCCCAGGGGCTGGGCCCCTGCAGCTAGTGTTGGGGCCCCAGGGGTTAGACCCCTGGAGCTGTGGTTCGGGCGCTCAGGGGTTGGGCCCCTGGAACTATGGTTTGGGCGCTCTGGGGTTGGGCCCCTGGAGCTGGTGTTGGGCCCCCAGGGGTTAGGCCCCTGGAGCTATGGTTCGGGCGCTCAGGGGTTGGGCCGCTGGAGCTGGTGTTGGGGCCCCTGACCTAATGTCACCCCTTGCTCTCCCATCCCCCACACAGACAGTCCCGACTCCATCACAGTAATGCCCAGACATTTCACGCATGGAGCAACAGTAACACTGTGTGGCCATGCAGGGTAATGCCCAGAGCATTTCCTGCATGGAGCAAGAGTGACACCGTGTGGCCACATAGGGTAGTGCACAGAGTATTTCCCTGCATGGAGCTATGGTTCGGGAGCTCTGGGGTTGGGCCCCTGTAGCTGGTGTTGGGACTCCCAGGGGTTGGGCCGCTGGAGCTGGTGTTGGGGCCCCAGGGGTTAAGCCCCTTCCGCTATGGTTCGGGCGCTCAGGGGTTGGGCCCTTGGAGCTGGCGTGCGGGCCCACAGGGGTTGGGCCCCTGGAGCTATGGTTAGGGCGCTCCGGGGTTCGGCCCCTGGAACTTGTGTTGGGGCCCCCAGGGGTTGGGCCCCTGAAGCTGGTGTTGGGGCCCCCAGGGGTTGGGGCCCTGGAGCTGGGGTTGGGGCTCTCGGGGGTTAGACCTCTGCAGCTATGGTTCGGGCGCTCAGGGGTTGGGCCCCTGGAACTGGGGTCGAGGGCCCCAGGGGTTGGGCCCCTGGAGCTGGGGTTGGGGCCCCAGGGGTTAAGCCCCTGGCGCTATGGTTCGGGCGCTCAGGGGTTGGGCCCTTGGAGCTGGCGTGCGGGCCCCCAGGGAATTGGCCCCTAGAGCTATGGTTTGGGTACTCTGGGGTTGGGCCCCTGGAGCTGGTGTTGTGGCTCCCAGGGGTTGGGCTCCTGGAGCTGGTGTTGGGGCCTTCAGGGGTTAGGCCCCTGGAGGTATTGTTCGGGCGCTCAGGGGTTGGGCCCTTGGAGCTGGTGTTGGGACTCCCAGGGGTTGGGGCCCTGGAGCTTGTGTTGGGGCCCCAGGGGTTAAGCCCCTGGCGCTATGGTTCGGGCGCTCAGGGGTTGGGCACTTGGAGCTGGCGTGCGGGCCCCCAGGGAATAGGCCCCTAGAGCTATGGTTTGGGCACTCTGGGGTTAGGCCCCTGGAGCTGGTGTTGGGGCTCCCAGTGGTTGGGCTCCTGGTGGTAGTGTTGGGGCCTCCAGGGGTTAGGCCTCTGGAGGTATTGTTCGGGCGCTAAGGGGTTGGGACCCTGGAGCTGGTGTTGGGGACCCCAGGAGTTGGGCCCCTGGAGCTGGTGTTGGGGCCCCAGGGGTTAGGCCCCTTGAGCTAAGGCTCGGGCGCTCAGGGGTTGGGCCGCTGGAGTTCGTGTTGCGGCCTCCAGGGGTTGGGCCCCTGGAGCTATGGTTAGGGCGCTCCGGGGTTGGGACCCTGGAACTTGTGTTGGGACCCCCAGGGGTTGGGCTCCTGGAGCTGGTGTTGGGGACCCCAGGGGTTGGGCCCCTGGAGCTGTGGTAGGGGCCCTTGGGGTTAGGCCCCTGGAGCTATGGTTCGGGCACTCAGGGGTTGGGCCCCTGAAACTGGTGTTGTGGCCCCCAGGGGTTGGGCCCCTGGAGCTGGGGTTGGGGCCCTCGGGGGTTAGGCCCCTGCAGCTATGGTTCGGGGGCTCAGGGATTGGGCCCCTGGAGCTGGTTTTGGGGCCTCCAGTGGTTGGGAGCCTGGAACTGGGGTTGGGGCCTCCAGGGGATAGACCCCTGGATCTGTGGTTCGGCCGCTCATGGGTTGGGCCCCTGGAGCTGGTGTTGGGGCCCCAAGGGGTTGGGCCCCTGGAGCTGTGGTTGGGGCCCCCAGGGGTTAGGCCTCTGGAGCTATGGTTTGGGCGCTCAGGGGTTGGGCCCCTGGAGCTGGTGTTGGGGCCCACAGGGGTTCGGACCCTGGAGCTGGGGTTGGGGTCCCCGGGGGTTAGGCCCCTGGAGCTATGGTTTGGGTGCTCAGGGTTTGGGCCCCTGAAGCTGGGGTTGGGGCCCTCGGGGGTTAGGCCTCTGCAGCTATGGTTCGGGCGCTCAGGGGTTGGGCCCCTGGAACTGGGGTCGAATTCCCCAGGGGTTGGGCCCCTGGAGCTGGGGTTGGGGCCCCGTGGGTTACGCCCCTGGAGCTGGGGTTGGGGCCCCCAGGGGTTAGGCCCCTGGAGCTATGGTTCGGGCGCTCAGGGGTTTGGCCCCTGGAGCTGGTGTTGGGGCCCCCAGGGGTTGGGCCGCTGGAACTATGGCTCAGGCGCTCTAGGGTTGGGCCCCTGGAGCTGGTGTTGGGGCTCCCAGGGATTGGGCTCTTGGAGCTGGTGTTGGGGCCCCCAGGGGTTGGGCCCCTGGAGCTGGGGTTGGGGCCACCAGGGGTTAGGTCCATGGAGCTATGGTTCGGGCGCTCAGGGGTTGGGTCCCTGGAGTTGGTGTTGGGGCCGCAGGGTCTGGGCCCCTGCAGCTAGTGTTGGTTCCCCAGGGGTTAGACCCCTGGAGCTATGGTTCGGGCGCTCAGGGTTTGGGCCCCTGGAGCTGGTGGTGGGGCCCCCAGGGGTTGGTCCCCTGGAGCTAGGGTTGGGGCCCCCGGGGGTTAGCCCCCTGAAGCTATGGTTCGGGCGCTCAGGGATTGGGCCCTTGGAGCTGGTGTTTGGGCCCCCAGGGGTTAGGCCCCTGGAGCTATGGTTCGGGCGCTCAGGGGTTGGGCCGCTGGAGCTGGTGTTGGGGCCCCTGACCTAATGTCACCCCTTGCTCTCCCATCCCCCACACAGACAGTCCCGACTCCATCACAGTAATGCCCAGACATTTCACGCATGGAGCAACAGTAACACTGTGTGGCCATGCAGGGTAATGCCCAGAGCATTTCCTGCATGGAGGAAGAGTGACACCGTGTGGCCACATAGGGTAGTGCACAGGGCATTTCCCCGCATGGAGCTATGGTTCGGGAGCTCTGGGGTTGGGCCCCTGTAGCTGGTGTTGGGACTCCCAGGGGTTGGGCCCCTGGAGCTGGTGTTGGGGCCCCAGGTTTTAAGCCCCTGGCGCTATGGTTCGGGTGCTCAGGGGTTGGGTCCTTGGAGCTGGCGTGCGGGCCCACAGGGGTTGGGCCCCTGGAGCTATGGTTAGGGCGTTCCGGGGTTCGGCCCCTGGAACTTGTGTTGGGGCCCCCAGGGGTTGGGCTCCTGGAGCTGGTGTTGGGGCCCCCAGGGGTTGGGCCCGTGAAGCTGGTGTTGGGGCCCCCAGGGGTTGGGCCCCTGGAGCTAGGGTTGGGGCCCTCGGGGGTTAGGCCTCTGCAGCTATGGTTCGGGCGCTCAGTTGTTGGGCCCCTGGAACTGGGGTCGAGGGCCCCAGGGGTTGGGCCCCTGGAGCTGGGGTTTTGGCCCCATGGGTTAAGCCCCTGGCGCTATGGTTCGGGCGCTCAGGGGTTGGGCACTTGGAGCTGGCGTGCGGGCCCCCAGGGAATAGGCCCCTAGAGCTATGGTTTGGGCACTCTGGGGTTGGGCCCCTGGAGCTGGTGTTGGGGCTCCCAGGGGTTGGGCTCCTGCAGCTAGTGTTGGGGCCTCCAGGGGTTAGGCCCCTGGAGGTATTGTTCGGGCGCTCAGGGGTTGGGCCCTTTTAGCTGGTGTTGGGGCCCCCAGGGATTAGGCCCTTGGAGCTAAGGTTCGGGCGCTCAGGGGCTGGGACCCTGGAGCTGGTGTTGGGGACCCCAGGAGTTGGGCCCCTGGAGCTGGTGTTGGGGCTCCCAGGGGTTGGGCCCCTGGAGCTGTGGTTGGGGCCCTTGGGGGTTAGGCCCCTGGAGCTATGGTTCGGGCACTCAGGGGTTGGGCCCCTGAAACTGGTGTTGGGGACCCCAGGGGTTGGGCCCCTGGAGCTGGGGTTGGGGTCCTCGGGGGTTAGGCCCCTGCAGCTATGGTTCGGGGGCTCAGGGATTGGGCCCCAGGAGCTGGTTTTGGGGCCTCCAGTGGTTGGGACCCTGGACCTGGGGTTGGGGCCTCCATGGGTTAGGCCCCTGGATCTTTGGTTCGGCCGCTCATGGGTTGGGCCCCTGGAGCTGGTGTTGGGGCCCCAAGGGGTTAGGCCCCTGGAGCTATGGTTCAGGCGCTCAGGGGTTGGGCCCCTGGAGCTATGGTTCGGGCGCTCAGGGGTTGGGCCCCTGGAACTATGGTTCGCGCGCTCATGGGTTGGGCCCCTGGAGCTGGTGTTGGGGCCCCCAGGGGTTAGGCCCCTGGAGCTATGGTTCGGGCGCTCAGGGGTTGGGCCGCTGGAGCTGGTGTTGGGGCCCCTGACCTAATGTCACCCCTTGCTCTCCCATCCCCCACACAGACAGTCCCGACTCCGTCACAGTAATGCCCAGACATTTCACGCATGGAGCAACAGTAACACTGTGTGGCCATGCAGGGTAATGCCCAGAGCATTTCCTGCATGGAGCAAGAGTGACACCGTGTGGCCACATAGGGTAGTGAACAGAGCATTTCCCTGCATGGAGCTATGGTTCGGGAGCTCTGGGGTTGGGCTCTGTAGCTGGTGTTGGGACTCCCAGGGGTTGGGCCCCTGGAGCTGGTGTTGGGGCCCCAGGGGTTAAGCCCCTTGCGCTATGGTTCGGGCGCTCAGGGGTTGGGCCCTTGGAGCTGGCGTGCGGGCCCCCAGGGAATAGGCCCCTAGAGCTATGGTTTGGGCACTCTGGGGTTGGGCCCCTGGAGCTGGTGTTGGGGCTCCCAGGGGTTGGGCCCCTGGAGCTGGTGTTGGGGCCCTCAGGGATTAGGCCCCTGGAGCTATGGTTTTGGCACTCAGGGATTGGGCCCCTGGAGCTGGTTTTGGGGCCCCCAGGGGTTGGGCCCCTGGAACTTGTGTTGGGACTCTCAGGGGTTGGGCCCATGGAGCTGGTGTTGGGGCCCTCAGGGATTAGGCCCCTGGAGCTATGGTTCTGGCGCTCAGGGATTGGGCCCCTGGAGCTTGTTTTGGGGCCCCCAGGGGTTGGGCTCCTGGAGCAGGTGTTGGGGCCCCCAGGGGTTGGGCCCCTAGAGCTGTGGTTGGGGCCCCCGGGGGTTAGGCCCCTGGAGCTATGGTTCGGGCGCTCAGGGGTTGGGCCCCTGTAGCTGGTGTTTGGACCTCCAGGGGTTGGGCCCCTGGAGCTGGGGTTCGGGCCCCCGGGGGTTAGGCCCCTGGAGCTATGGTTCGGGCGCTCAGGGATTGAGCCCCTGGAGCTGGTTTTGGGGCCCCCAGGGGTTGGGCCCCTGGAGCTGGGATTGGGGCCTCCAGTTGTTAGGCCCCTGGAGCTTTGCTTCGGGCGCTCAGGGGTTGTTCCCCTGGAGCTCGTGCTGGGTCCCCAAGGGGTTTTGCCCCTGGAGCTGGTGTTGGGGACCAGGGGTTAGACCCCTGGAGCTATGGTTCGGGCGCTCAGGGGTTGGGCCCCTGAAACTGGTGTTGGGGACCCCAGGGGTTGGGCCCCTGGAGCTGGGGTTGGGGTCCTCGGGGGTTAGGCCCCTGCAGCTATGGTTCGGGGGCTCAGGGATTGGGCCCCTGGACCTGGTTTTGGGGCCTCCAGTGGTTGGGACCCTGGACCTGGGGTTGGGGCCTCCAGGGGTTAGGCCCCTGGATCTTTGGTTCGGCCGCTCATGGGTTGGGTCCCTGGAGCTGGTGTTGGGGCCCCAAGGGGTTGGGCCCCTGGAGCTGGTGTTGGGGACCCAGGGGTTAGGCCCCTGGAGCTATGGTTCAGGCGCTCAGGGGTTGGGCCCCTGGAGCTATGGTTCGGGCGCTCAGGGGTTGGGCCCCTGGAGCTGGGGTGGAGGGCTCCAGGGGTTGTGCCCCTGTAGCTGGTGTTTGGGCCCCCAGGGATTGGGCCCCTGGAGCTATGTTTCGGGCGCTCTGGGGTTGGGCCCCTGGAGCTGGGGTTGGGGCCCACAGGATTTAGGCCCCTGGAGCTATGGTTCGGGCTCTCTGGGGTTGGGCCCCTGGAGCTGGTGTTGGGGCCCCAGGGGCTGGGCCCCTGCAGCTAGTGTTGGGGCCCCAGGGGTTAGACCCCTGGAGGTATGGTTCGGGCGCTCAGGGGTTGGGCCCCTGGAACTATGGTTCGCGCGCTCAGGGGTTGGGCCCCTGGAGCTGGTGTTGGGGCCCCCAGGGGTTAGGCCCCTGGAGCTATGTTTCGGGCGCTCAGGGGTTGGGCCGCTGGAGCTGGTGTTGGGGCCCCTGACCTAATGTCACCCCTTGCTCTCCCATCCCCCACACAGACAGTCCCGACTCCATCACAGTAATGCCCAGACATTTCACGCATGGAGCAACAGTAACACTGTGTGGCCATGCAGGGTAATGCCCAGAGCATTTCCTGCTTGGAGCAAGAGTGACACCGTGTGGCCACATAGGGTAGTGAACAGAGCATTTCCCTGCATGGAGCTATGGTTCGGGAGCTCTGGGGTTGGGCCCTGTAGCTGGTGTTGGGACTCCCAGGGGTTGGGCCCCTGGAGCTGGTGTTGGGGCCCCAGGGGTTAAGCCCCTTGCGCTATGGTTCGGGCGCTCAGGGGTTGGGCCCTTGGAGCTGGCGTGCGGGCCCCCAGGGAATACGCCCCTAGAGCTATGGTTTGGGCACTCTGGGGTTGGGCCCCTGGAGCTGGTGTTGGGGCTCCCAGGGGTTGGGCCCCTGGAGCTGGTGTTGGGGCCCTCAGGGATTAGGCCCCTGGAGCTATGGTTTTGGCACTCAGGGATTGGGCCCCTGGAGCTGGTTTTGGGGCCCCCAGGGGTTGGGCTCCTGGAGCAGGTGTTGGGGCCCCCAGGGGTTGGGCCCCTGGTGGTGTGGTTGGGGCCCCCGGGGGTTAGGCCCCTGGAGCTATGGTTCGGGCGCTCAGGGGTTGGGCCCCTGTAGCTGGTGTTTGGACCCCCAGGGGTTGGGCCCCTGGAGCTGGGATTGGGGCCTCCAGGGGTTAGACCCCTGGAGCTTTGGTTCGAGCGCTCAGGGGTTGGGCCCCGGGAGCGTGTGTTTGGTCCCCAAGGAGTTTTGTCCCTGGAGCTGGTGTTGGGGACCCAGGGGTTAGGTCCCTGGAGCTATGGTTCGGGCGCACAGGGGTTGGGCCCCTGGAGATATAGTTCGGGCGCTCAGCGGTTGGGCCCCTGGAGCTGGGGTGGAGGGCCCCAGGGGTTGGGCCCCTGGAGCTAGTGTTGGGGCCCCCAGGGATTGGGCCCCTGGAGCTATGTTTCGGGTGCTCTGGGGTTGGGCCCCTGGAGCTAGTGTTGGGGCCCCCAGGGGTTGGGCTCCTGGAGCTGGTGGTGCCCGCAGGGGTTGGGCCCCTGGAGCTGTGGTTGGGGCCCCCAGGGGTTAGGCCTCTGGAGGTATGGTTCGGGCGCTCAGGGGTTGGGCCCCTGGAGCTGGTGTTGGGGCCCACAGGGGTTCGGACCCTGGAGCTGGGGTTGGGGCCCCCGGGGGTTAGGTCCCTGGAGCTATGGTTTGTGCGCTCAGGGGCTGGGCCCCTGGAGCTGGTGTTGTGGCCCCCAGGGGTTGGGCCCCTGGAGCTATGGTTAGGGCGCTCCGGGGTTCGGCCCCTGGAACTTGTGTTGGGGCCCCTAGGGGTTGGGCTCCTGGAGCTGGTGTTGGGGCCCCAGAGGTTGGGCCCCTGAAGCTGGTGTTGGGGCCCCCAGGGTTTGGGCCCCTGGAGCTGGGGGTGGGGCCCTCGGGGGTTAGGCCTCTGCAGCTATGTTTCGGGCGCTCAGGGGTTGGGACCCTGGCACTGGGGTCGAGGGCCCCAGGGGTTGGGCCCCTGGAGCTCGGGTTGCGGCCCCAGGGTTTAGACCCCTGGAGCTATGGTTCGGGCGCTCAGGGTTTGGGCCCCTGGAGCTGGTGGTGGGGCCCCCAGGGGTTGGGCCCCTGGAGCTGGGGTTGGGGCCCACAGGATTTAGGCCCCTGGAGCTATGGTTCGGGCTCTCAGGGGTTGGGCCCCTGGAGCTTTTGTTGGGGCCCCCTGGGGTTAGGCCCCTGGAGCTATGGTTCGGGCGCTCAGGGGTTGGGCCGCTGGAGCTGGTGTTGGGGCCCCTGACCTAATGTCACCCCTTGCTCTCCCATCCCCCACACAGACAGTCCCGACTCCGTCACAGTAATGCCCAGACATTTCACGCATGGAGCAACAGTAACACTGTGTGGCCATGCAGGGTAATGCCCAGAGCATTTCCTGCATGGAGCAAGAGTGACACCGTGTGGCCACATAGGGTAGTGCACAGAGCATTTCCCCGCATGGAGCTATGGTTCGGGAGCTCTGGGGTTGGGCCCCTGTAGCTGGTGTTGGGACTCCCAGGGGTTGGGCCCCTGGAGCTGGTGTTGGGGCCCCAGGGGTTAAGCCCCTTCCGCTATGGTTCGGGCGCTCAGGGGTTGGGCCCTTGGAGCTGGCGTGCGGGCCCCCAGGGAATAGGCCCCTAGAGCTATGGTTTGGGCACTCTGGGGTTGGGCCCCTGGAGCTGGTGTTGGGGCTCCCAGGGGTTGGGCCCCTGGAGCTGGTGTTGGGGCCCTCAGGGATTAGGCCCCTGGAGCTATGGTTCTGGCGCTCAGGGATTGGGCCCCTGGAGCTGGTTTTGGGGCCCCCAGGGGTTGGGCTCCTGGAGCAGGTGTTGGGGCCCCCAGGGGTTGGGCCCCTGGAGGTGTGGTTGGGGCCCCCGGGGGTTAGGCCCCTAGAGCTATGGTTCGGGCGCTCAGGGGTTGGGCCCCTGTAGCTGGTGTTTGGACCCCCAGGGGTTGGACCACTGGAGCTGGGATTGGGGCCTCCAGGGGTTAGGCCCCTGGAGCTTTGGTTCGAGCGCTCAGGGGTTGGGCCCCGGGAGCTTGTGTTGGGTCCCCAAGGAGTTTTGTCCCTGGAGCTGGTGTTGGGGACCCAGGGGTTGGGTCCCTGGAGCTATGGTTCTGGCGCTCAGGGATTGGGCCCCTGGAGCTGGTTTTGGGGCCCCCAGGGGTTGGGCTCCTGGAGCAGGTGTTGGGGCCCCCAGGGGTTGGGCCCCTGGAGCTGTGGTTGGGGCCCCGGGGGTTATTCCCCTGGAGCTATGTTTCGGACCCCCGGGGGTTAGGCCCCTGGAGCTATGGTTCGGGCGCTCAGGGATTGAGCCCCTGGAGCTGGTTTTGGGGCCCCCAGGGGTTGGGCCCCTCGAGCTGGGTTTGGGGCCTCCAGGGGTTAGGCCCCTGGAGGTTTGGTTCGAGCGCTCAGGGGTTGGGCCCCTGGAGCTTGTTTTTGGTCCCCAAGGGGTTTTGCCCCTGGAGCTGGTGTTTGGGACCCAGGGGTCAGGCCCCTGGAGCTATGGTTCGGGCGCACAGGAGTTGGGCCCCTGGAGCTATAGTTCGGGCGCTCAGCGGTTGGGCCCCTGGAGCTGGGGTGGAGGGCCCCAGGGGTTGGGCCCCTGGAGCTAGTGTTGGGGCCCCCAGGGATTGGGCCCCTGGAGCTATTTTTCGGGCGCTCTGGGGTTGGGCCCCTGGAGCTAGTGTTGTGGCCCCCAGGGGTTGGGTCCCTGGAGCTGGTGGTGCCCGCAGGGGTTGGGCCCTTGAAGCTGTGGTTGGGGCCCCCAGGGGTTAGGCCTCTGGAGCTATGGTTCGGGCGCTCAGGGGTTGGGCCCCTGGAGCTGGTGTTGGGGCCCACAGGGGTTCGGACCCTGGAGCTGGGGTTGGGGCCCCCGGTGGTTAGGCCCCTGGAGCTATGGTTTGGGCGCTCAGGGGTTGGGCCCCTGGAGCTGGGGTTGGGGCCCTCGGGGGTTAGGCCTCTGCAGCTATGGTTCGGGCGCTCAGGGGTTGGGCCCCTGGAACTGGGGTCGAGGGCCCCAGGGGTTGGGCCCCTGGAGCTGGGGTTGGGGCCCCCAGGGGTTAGGCCCCTGGAGCTATGGTTCGGGCGCTCAGGGGTTTGGCCCCTGGAGCTGGTGTTGGGGCCCCCAGGGGTTGGGCCCCTGGAACTATGGTTCAGGCGCTCTGGGGTTGGGCCCCTGGAGCGGGTGTTGGGGCTCCCAGGGATTGGGCTCTTGGAGCTGGTGTTGGGGCCCCAAGGGGTTGGGCCCCTGGAGCTGGGGTTGGGGCCACCAGGGGTTAGGTCCATGGAGCTATGGTTCGGGCGCTCAGGATTTGGGTCCCTGGAGTTGGTGTTGGGGCCCCAGGGGCTGGGCCCCTGCAGCTAGTGTTGGGGCCCCAGGGGTTAGACCCCTGGAGCTATGGTTTGGGCGCTCAGGGTTTGGGCCACTGGAGCTGGTGGTGGGGCCCCCAGGGGTTGGGCCCCTGGAGCTAGGATTGGGGCCCCCGGGGGTTAGGCCCCTGAAGCTATGGTTCGGGCGCTCAGGGGTTGGGCGCTTGGAGCTGGTGTTGGGGCCCCCAGGGGTTAGGCCCCTGGAGCTATGGTTCGGGCGCTCAGGGGTTGGGCCGCTGGAGCTGGTGTTGGGGCCCCTGACCTAATGTCACCCCTTGCTCTCCCATCCCCCACACAGACAGTCCCGACTCCATCACAGTAATGCCCAGACATTTCACGCATGGAGCAACAGTAACACTGTGTGCCCATGCAGGGTAATGCCCAGAGCATTTCCTGCTTAGAGCAAGAGTGACACGTGTGGCCACATAGGGTAGTGCACAGAGCATTTCCCCGCATGGAGCTATGGTTCAGGAGCTCTGGGGTTGGTCCCCTGTAGCTGGTGTTGGGACTCCCAGGGGTTGGGCCCCTGGAGCTGGTGTTGGGGCCCCAGGGGTTAAGCAACTGGCGCTATGGTTCGGGCGCTCAGGGGTTGGACCCTTGGAGCTGGCGTGCGGGCCCACAGGGGTTGGGCCCCTGGAGCTATGGTTAGGGCGCTCCGGGGTTCAGCCCCTGGAACTTGTGTTGGGGCCCCCAGGGGTTGGGGTCCTGGAGCTGGTGTTGGGGCCCCCAGGGGTTGGGCCCCTGAAGCTGGTGTTGGGGCCCCCAGGGGTTGGGCACCTGGAGCTGGGGTTGGGGCCCTCGGGGGTTAGGCCTCTGCAGCTATGGTTCGGGCGCTCAGGGGTTCGGCCCCTGGAACTGGGGTCGAGGGCCCCAGGTGTTGGGCCCCTGGAGCTGGGGTTGGGGCCTCAGGGGTTAAGCCCCTGGCGCTATGGTTCGGGCGTTCAGGGGTTGGGCCCTTGGAGCTGGCGTGCGGGCCCCCAGGGAATAGGCCCCTAGAGCTATGGTTTGGGCACTCTGGGGTTGGGCCCCTGGAGCTGGTGTTGGGGCTCCCAGGCTTTGGGCCCCTGGAGCTGGTGTTGGGGCCCTCAGGGATTAGGCCCCTGGAGCTATGGTTCTGGCGCTCAGGGATTGGGCTCCTGGAGCTGGTTTTGGGGCCCCCAGGGGTTGGGCTCCTGGAGCAGGTGTTGGGGCCCCCAGGGGTTGGGCCCCTGGAGGTGTGGTTGGGGCCCCCGGGGGTTAGGCCCCTGGAGCTATGGTTCGGGCGCTCAGGGGTTGGGCCCCTGTAGCAGGTGTTTGGACCCCCAGGGGTTGGGCCCCTGGAGCTGGGATTGGGGCCTCCAGGGGTTAGGCCCCTGGAGCTTTGGTTCGAGCGCTCAGGGGTTGGGCCCCGGGAGCTTGTGTTGGGTCCCCAAGGAGTTTTGTCCCTGGAGCTGGTGTTGGGGACCAAGGGGTTAGGTCCCTGGAGCTATGGTTCTGGCGCTTAGGGATTGGGCCCCTGGAGCTGGTTTTGGGGCCCCCAGGGGTTGGGCTCCTGGAGCAGGTGTTGGGGCCCCCAGGGGTTGGGCCCCTGGAGGTGTGGTTGGGCCCCCGGGGGTTAGGACCCTGGAGCTATAGTTCGGACCCCCGGGGGTTAGGCCCCTGGAGCTACGGTTCGGGCGCTCAGGGATTGAGCCCCTGGAGCTGGTTTTGGGGCCCCCAGGGGTTGGGCCCCTCGAGCTGGGATTGGGGCCTCCAGGGGTTAGGCCCCTTGAGCTTTGGTTCGGGCGCTCAGGGGTTGGGCCCCTGGAGCTTGTGTTGGGTCCCCAAGGGGTTTTGCCCCTGGAGCTGGTGTTTGGGACCCAGGGGTCAGGCCCCTGGAGCTATGGTTCGGGCGCACAGGAGTTGGGCCCCTGGAGCTATAGTTCGGGCGCTCAGCGGTTGGGCCCCTGGAGCTGGGGTGGAGGGCCCCAGGGGTTGGGCCCCTGGAGCTAGTGTTGGGGCCCCCAGGGATTGGGCCCCTGAAGCTATTTTTCGGGCGCTCTGGGGTTGGGCCCCTGGAGCTAGTGTTGTGGCCCCCAGGGGTTGGGTCCCTGGAGCTGGTGGTGCCCGCAGGGGTTGGGCCCTTGAAGCTGTGGTTGGGGCCCCCAGGGGTTAGGCCTCTGGAGCTATGGTTCGGGCGCTCAGGGGTTGGGCCCCTGGAGCTGGTGTTGGGGCCCACAGGGGTTCGGACCCTGGAGCTGGGGTTGGGGCCCCCGGTGGTTAGGCCCCTGGAGCTATGGTTTGGGCGCTCAGGGGTTGGGCACATGGAGCTGGAGTTGGGGCCCTCGGGGGTTAGGCCTCTGCAGCTATGGTTCGGGCGCTCAGGGGTTGGGCCCCTGGAACTGGGGTCGAGGGCCCCAGGGGTTGGGCCCCTGGAGCTGGGGTTGGGGCCCTGTGGGTTACGCCCCTGGAGCTGGGGTTGGGGCCCCCAGGGGTTAGGCCCCTGGAGCTATGGTTCAGGCGCTCAGGGGTTTGGCCCCTGGAGCTGGTGTTGGGGCCCCCAGGGGTTGGGCCCCTGGAACTATGGTTCAGGCGCTCTGGGGTTGGGCCCCTGGAGCGGGTGTTGGGGCTCCCAGGGATTGGGCTCTTGGAGCTGGTGTTGGGGCCCCAAGGGGTTGGGCCCCTGGAGCTGGGGTTGGGGCCACCAGGGGTTAGGTCCATGGAGCTATGGTTCGGGCGCTCAGGATTTGGGTCCCTGGAGTTGGTGTTGGGGCCCCAGGGGCTGGGCCCCTGCAGCTAGTGTTGGGGCCCCAGGGGTTAGACCCCTGGAGCTATGGTTCGGGCGCTCAGGGTTTGGGCCCCTGCAGCTGGTGGTGGGGCCCCCAGGGGTTGGGCCCCTGGAGCTAGGATTGGAGCCCCCGGGGGTTAGGCCCCTGAAGCTATGGTTCGGGCGCTCAGGGGTTGGGCGCTTGGAGCTGGTGTTGGGGCCCCCAGGGGTTAGGCCTCTGGAGCTATGGTTCGGGCGCTCAGGGGTTGGGCCGCTGGAGCTGGTGTTGGGGCCCCTGACCTAATGTCATCCCTTGCTCTCCCATCCCCCACACAGACAGTCCCGACTCCATCACAGTAATGCCCAGACATTTCACGCATGGAGCAACAGTAACACTGTGTGCCCATGCAGGGTAATGCCCAGAGCATTTCCTGCTTAGAGCAAGAGTGACACCGTATGGCCACATAGGGTAGTGCACAGAGCATTTCCCCGCATGGAGCTATGGTTCGGGAGCTCTGGGGTTGGTCCCCTGTAGCTGGTGTTGGGACTCCCAGGGGTTGGGCCCCTGGAGCTGGTGTTGGGGCCCCAGGGGTTAAGCCCCTGGCGCTATGGTTCGGGCGCTCAGGGGTTGGGCCCTTGGAGCTGGCGTGCGGGCACACAGGGGTTGGGCCCCTGAAGCTATGGTTAGGGCGCTCCGGGGTTCAGCCCCTGGAACTTGTGTTGGGGCCCCCAGGGGTTGGGCTCCTGGAGCTGGTGTTGGGGCCCCCAGGGGTTGGACCCCTGAATCTGGTGTTGGGGCCCCCCAGGGGTTGGGCCCCTGGAGCTGGGGTTGGGGCCCTCGGGGGTTAGGCCTCTGCAGCTATGGTTCGGGCGCTCAGGTGTTGGGCCCCTGGAGCTGGGGTTGGGGCCTCAGGGGTTAAGCCCCTGGCGCTATGGTTCGGGCGCTCAGGGGTTGGGCCCTTGGAGCTGGCGTGCGGGCCCCCAGGGAATAGGCCCCTAGAGCTATGGTTTGGGCACTCTGGGGTTGGGCCCCTGGAGCTGGTGTTGGGGCTCCCAGGGGTTGGGCTCCTGGAGCTGGTGTTGGGGCCTCCAGGGGTTAGGCCCCTGGAGGTATTGTTCGGGCGCTCAGGGGTTGGGCCCTTGGAGCTGGTGTTGGGGCCCCCAGGGATTAGGCCCCTGGAGCTAAGGTTCGGGCGCTCAGGGGTTGGGACCCTGGAGCTGGTGTTGGGGACCCCAGGAGTTGGGCCCCTGGAGCTGCTGTTGGGGCCCCAGGGGTTAGGCCCCTTGAGCTAAGGCTCGGGCGCTCAGGGGTTGGGCCGCTGGAGTCGGTGTTGCGGCCACCAGGGGTTGGGCCCCTGGAGCTATGATTAGGGCGCTCCGGGGTTGGGCCCCTGGAACTTGTGTTGGGACTCTCAGGGGTTGGGCCCATGGAGCTGGTGTTGGGGCCCTCAGGGATTAGGCCCCTGGAGCTATGGTTCTGGCGCTCAGGGATTGGGCCCCTGGAGCTGGTTTTGGGGCCCCCAGGGGTTGGGCTCCTGGAGCAGGTGTTGGGGCCCCCAGGGGTTGGGCCCCTAGAGCTGTGGTTGGGGACCCCGGGGGTTAGGCCCCTGGAGCTATGGTTCGGGCGCTCAGGGGTTGGGCCCCTGTAGCTGGTGTTTGGACCACCAGGGGTTGGGCCCCTGGAGCTGGGGTTCGGGCCCCCGGGGGTTAGGCCCCTGGAGCTATGGTTCGGGCGCTCAGGGATTGAGCCCCTGGAGCTGGTTTTGGGGCCCCCAGGGGTTGGGCCCCTGGGGCTGGGATTGGGGCCTCCATTTGTTAGGCCCCTGGAGCTTTGCTTCGGGCGCTCAGGGGTTGTTCCCCTGGAGCTCGTGCTGGGTCCCCAAGGGGTTTTGCCCCTGGAGCTGGTGTTGGGGACCAGGGGTTAGACCCCTGGAGCTATGGTTCGGGCGCTCAGGGGTTGGGCCCCTGAAACTGGTGTTGGGGACCCCAGGGGTTGGGACCCTGGACCTGGGGTTGGGGCCTCCAGGGGTTAGGCCCCTGGATCTTTGGTTCGGCCGCTCATGGGTTGGGCCCCTGGAGCTGGTGTTGGGGCCCCAAGGGGTTGGGCCCCTGAAGCTGGTGTTGGAGACCCAGGGGTTAGGCCCCTGGAGCTATGGTTCAGGCGCTCAGGGGTTGGGCCCCTGGAGCTATGGTTCGGGCGCTCAGGGGTTGGGCCCCTGGAGCTGGGGTGGAGGGCTCCAGGGGTTGTGCCCCTGGAGCTGGTGTTTGGGCCCCCAGGGATTGGGCCCCTGGAGCTATGTTTCGGGCGCTCTGGGGTTGGGCCCCTGGAGCTGGGGTTGGGGTCCACAGGATTTAGGCCCCTGGAGCTATGGTTCGTGCTCTCTGGGGTTGGGCCCCTGGAGCTGGTGTTGGGGCCCCAGGGGTTAGACCCCTGGAGCTATGGTTCGGGCGCTCAGGGGTTGGGCCCCTGGAGCTATGGTTTCGCGCGCTCAGGGGTTGGGCCCCTGGAGCTGGTGTTGGGGCCCCCGGGGGTTAGGCCCCTGGAGCTATGGTTCGGGGCGCTCAGGGGTTGGGCCGCTGGAGCTGGTGTTGGGGCCCCTGACCTAATGTCACCCCTTGCTCTCCATCCCCCACACAGACAGTCCCGACTCCATCACAGTAATGCCCAGACATTTCACGCATGGAGCAACAGTAACACTGTGTGGCCATGCAGGGTAATGCCCAGAGCATTTCCTGCATGGAGCAAGAGTGAAACCGTGTGGCCACATAGGGTAGTGAACAGAGCATTTCCCTGCATGGAGCTATGGTTCGGGAGCTCTGGGGTTGGGCCCTGTAGCTGGTGTTGGGACTCCCAGGGGTTGGGCCCCTGGAGCTGGTGTTGGGGCCCCAGGGGTTAAGCCCCTTGCGCTATGGTTCGGGCGCTCAGGGGTTGGGCCCTTGGAGCTGGCGTGCGGGCCCCAGGGAATAGGCCCCTAGAGCTATGGTTTTGGGCACTCTGGGGTTGGGCCCCTGGAGCTGGTGTTGGGGCTCCCAGGGGTTGGGCCCCTGGAGCTGGTGTTGGGGCCCTCAGGGATTAGGCCACTGGAGCTATGGTTTTGGCACTCAGGGATTGGGCCCCTGGAGCTGGTTTTGGGGCCCCCAGGGGTTGGGCTCCTGGAGCAGGTGTTGGGGCCCCCAGGGGTTGGGCCCCTGGAGGTGTGGTTGGGGCCCCCGGGGGTTAGGCCCCTGGAGCTATGGTTCGGGCGCTCAGGGGTTGGGCCCCTGTAGCTGGTGTTTGGGACCCCCAGGGGTTGGGCCCCTGGAGCTGGGATTGGGGCCTCCAGGGGTTAGACCCCTGGAGCTTTGGTTCGAGCGCTCAGGGGTTGGGCCCCGGGAGCTTGTGTTGGGTCCCCAAGGAGTTTTGTCCCTGGAGCTGGTGTTGGGGACCCAGGGGTTAGGTCCTTGGAGCTATGGTTCGGGCGCACAGGGGTTGGGCCCCTGGAGATATAGTTCGGGCGCTCAGCGGTTGGGCCCCTGGAGCTGGGGTGGAGGGCCCCAGGGGTAGGGCCCCTGGAGCTAGTGTTGGGGCCCCCAGGGATTGGGCCCCTGGAGCTATGTTTCGGGTGCTCTGGGGTTGGGCCCCTGGAGCTAGTGTTGGGGCCCCCAGGGGTTGGGCTCCTGGAGCTGGTGGTGCCCGCAGGGGTTGGGCCCCTGGAGCTGTGGTTGGGGCCCCCAGGGGTTAGGCCTCTGGAGCTATGGTTCGGGCGCTCAGGGGTTGGGCCCCTGGAGCTGGTGTTGGGGCCCACAGGGGTTCGGACCCTGGAGCTGGGGTTGGGGCCCCCGGGGGTTAGGTCCCTGGAGCTATGGTTTGGGCGCTCAGGGGCTGGGCCCCTGGAGCTGGTGTTGGGGCCCCCAGGGGTTGGGCCCCTGGAGCTATGGTTAGGGCGCTCCGGGGTTCGGCCCCTGGAACTTGTGTTGGGGCCCCCAGGGGTTGGGCTCCTGGAGCTGGTGTTGGGGCCCCCAGAGGTTGGGCCCCTGAAGCTGTGTTGGGGCCCCCAGGGTTTGGGCCCCTGGAGCTGGGGTGGGGCCCTCAGGGGTTAGGCCTCTGCAGCTATGTTTCGGGCGCTCAGGGGTTGGGACCCTGGCACTGGGGTCGAGGGCCCCAGGGGTTGGGCCCCTGGAGCTCGGGTTGGGGCCCCAGGGTTTAGACCCCTGGAGCTATGGTTCGGGCGCTCAGGGTTTGGGCCCCTGGAGCTGGTGGTGGGGCCCCCAGGGGTTGGGCCCCTGGAGCTGGGGTTGGGGCCCACAGGGATTTAGGCCCCCGGAGCTATGGTTCGGGCTCTCAGGGATTGGGCCCCTGGAGCTTTTGTTGGGGCCCCCTGGGGTTAGGCCCCTGGAGCTATGGTTCGGGCGCTCAGGGGTTGGGCCGCTGGAGCTGGTGTTGGGGCCCCTGACCTAATGTCACCCCTTGCTCTCCCATCCCCCACACAGACAGTCCCGACTCCGTCACAGTAATGCCCAGACATTTCACGCATGGAGCAACAGTAACACTGTGTGGCCATGCAGGGTAATGCCCAGAGCATTTCCTGCATGGAGCAAGAGTGACACCGTGTGGCCACATAGGGTAGTGCACAGAGCATTTCCCCGCATGGAGCTATGGTTCGGGAGCTCTGGGGTTGGGCCCCTGTAGCTGGTGTTGGGACTCCAGGGGTTGGGCCCCTGGAGCTGGTGTTGGGGCCCCAGGGGTTAAGCCCCTTCCGCTATGGTTCGGGCGCTTCAGGGGTTGGGCCCTTGGAGCTGGCGTGCGGGTCCCAGGGAATAGGCCCCTAGAGCTATGGTTTGGGCACTCTGGGGTTGGGCCCCTGGAGCTGGTGTTGGGGCTCCCAGGGGTTGGGCCCCTGGAGCTGGTGTTGGGGCCCTCAGGGATTAGGCCCCTGGAGCTATGGTTCTGGCGCTCAGGGATTGGCCCCTGGAGCTGGTTTTGGGGCCCCCAGGGGTTGGGCTCCTGGAGCAGGTGTTGGGGCCCCCAGGGGTTGGGCCCCTGGAGGTGTGGTTGGGGCCCCCGGGGGTTAGGCCCCTGGAGCTATGGTTCGGGCGCTCAGGGGTTGGGCCCCTGTAGCTGGTGTTGGACCCCCAGGGTTTGGACCACTGGAGCTGGGATTGGGGCCTCCAGGGGTTAGGCGCCTGGAGCTTTGGTTCGAGCGCTCAGGGGTTGGGCCCCGGGAGCTTGTGTTGGGTCCCCAAGGAGTTTTGTCCTGGAGCTGGTATTGGGTACCCAGGGGTTGG